>NC_081413.1:68805508-69105508 GCF_030272615.1 Cryptomeria japonica | reverse complement strand
CTTCTGGAGTAGAAGAATGGAAACTTACTTGTCTTCCCTAAGATTTGATGTCTGGATGTAAGTAAAAAATGGATATATTGTCCCTCAAGTTCCTCCAACCAACCCTGATGCAAAAAGGGAATATGAGAACAATGTCAAAGCTAAGAACATAATATTAAGTGGTATGTCTGATACAAAGTCCGTCAAAGTCATGCATTGCACATCAACAAAATAAACTTGGGACAAACTACAAAATATGTATGAATGAGATACAAATGTGAAAGAAGTCAAACTGCAAAATCTAAGAATTCAATTTGAACGCCTAAAAATAAAAGAAGAAGAGAAGATAGTTGATTATCTACAAAGAGCGGATGAGACCGTAAGTGCTATAAGAGGACTCGAAGAAGAAGTTGAAGATGAAGTTACTGTCAAAAAGGTTTTGATATCATTAACCCCAAAGTATGATACAAAAGTCTTAGCTATTGAGGAAGCTAAAGACTTAAATATTTTCTTTATGGATGAATTGTTTGGCTCTCTGTCTGCCTATGAGATGAGAACAATAAGTGTTGAACCTTCAAAGAGAGAAGTTGCCTTCAATACGACACAAAAAGGAAAAGAACATGATACCAATGAGGATGAAAATGATTATGATGTTCTTGTAGCAAATTTTGTTAGGAAAATCAAAAGAGGCTCTAGAAAGTACAAAGGTGGGCTTCCTTTCAAATGTTTCAACTATGGCGAAATTGGACATTTTGCATCTAAATGCCCTTATGGAGAAAAGAATGAAGATGGAAAGAAAACCATGAAGTCTTTTGGCAAAGAAAAGATGAATAACTCTTATAAACCAAGGAGAAGAAGTTTTAAGAATATAGGAGAAGTCTTTACAATTTTGAAGATGATGCCTCTGATGAAGAAAGTTTCTCTGAAGATTTTTTGCAATGAAGGTGAAAGAGAAGTTAATCTCTTTATGGCACAAGAAGAGTTATCTGATGAATATATTATTTATGATGAAGAAGAGGAAATAAAAGTTGAAGTAGACCTTGAAGGTGAACTTATGAGTACACTAGAAGAAATTAGAAAAAGTAAGAAAAGAATATAAAAAATACAAGAATGGTGTTGCTGAAGAACAAGAGCTATTAAACAAATCTCTTGAAGAATCAAAGAAAACAATTTACTTTTGAATATTTTGTTGAAATAAGCAAAGAGGATGTATGAAGTGACGAAGTCGAATTTAGAAAGAAAGGATGAAGAGTATCAATAGTTAGAAGAAGAGATTGTGAGTCTTAGAAAAGAAATTGAAAAGAAGAAAGATGAACTAAACATGAGGATTAAATATGATGGCAGCATCGAAGCATTAGAAAAAATGTCAAGTAGAAGCACAACAATGACATCAATGGAGTTGGATTTGAAAATGGACAATGTTCTAATAGTAAAGATTCATCAAACAAGGAGATACTCTTCACCTCTTCAAGTGAAAGTGAAGTCAAATAAACCTTCACAATCAGCAACCCCAATGAAAAGAAGACATATATTGCTGCTACATAGAATTAGTCAAGGAACCAACATGTTGATCCTAAAAGACAAGCCAATGTTCATAATGGAGGCTTCACAAAGGTCGAGGATACACGAAGGGTGAGCTCAATAAGACCAAACTATGTTTCTCAAAGGAGACAAATGAGAAACAACTTCAATAATGATTGATATGTACCTCAATCCCATGGCTACTGCTATAAATGTAATACTTATGGTCATAGAATTGCAGAATGTAGGCTTATGCATAGGTCTCCTCCTAGTTTTGAAAGTAGAAATCAATTTGTTTCTCTTAGGGATATGAATTTTGTTTGTTATCAATGTAATGAGTATGGTCATAGGAGTTATAAATGTAAGAGAACTGTATCTTAGTCCTACAATAGATTTTCAAACTCATCATTCAATATAAATGTAAAATGCTATCATTATCAAAACTTGGGTCACATTGAAAAACATTGTAAGCTTAGGGTAACTGAGAAAAAGAAGATAGTGTCAATAGTGAACCTAATGCAAAATCAAAATAGAATGAGAAAGTAGAAAAGAAGAAAGAAACCAAACAAGTCTGGGCAGAAAAGGATAAAGATAAGGCTGAGTCAAGTTTGATTGTTCAAACTTCCCTACATGCTGAAGGAAAAATTTATGGGTAGTTGACAATGGGTGCCCCAACCACATAACTAGTGATAAGAATAAATTCATCAAATTAGAATATTGGAATGGTGGTTCAATGAGGTTTGGAGACAACTCATCAATAAAAATAAAAGGCAAAGGTACTCTAAACATTGATGGCAAACTGAAGGCTCATGATGTATATTATGTAGAACGTCTGAAACACAATCTACTCAGTGTGATTCAAATATGTGACAAAGGATATATGTTTACATTTGATTCAAAAGGATGTCAAATCAGGAAAGAAAGAAATGAATAGCTTGTTGCTAAATGAAAAAGGACAGATGGCAATGTATATAATCTTAAGGAATTCTTTGAGTCTCAATGTATGATGGAACAAGTTGATGAGTGTTGGCTATGGCATAGAAGACTAGGTCACATTAATTTTGATAATCTTGTTAAAGTAAGAAAGAGAGGGTATGTTAGGCACATACCTCATATTATCAAACCAGCAAATAATTTATGTGATGAGTGTCAAAGAGGAAATGTAACTAAAGTAAGCTTCAAGACTAAAGAATACTCAACTACAAGGCCACTAGATCTTGTGCATACTAATTTGTGTGGGCCTACAAGAACAAGATCCCTAAATGGAGAAAGATACTTTATGCTACTCATAGATGATTTCTCTAGGATGGCATGGGTCACCTTCTTGCAAGACAAGTCTCAAGCCTATAAAAGATTCAAAATCTTTAGGAAGATGGTTGAGAAGGAAATTGGATACAAGCTGAAATGTCTAAGATCAGACCATGGAGGTGAGTTCACATCAAATGAGTTTGAATATTACTATGACAGACATGGAATCAGAAGACAATATTTTGCCCCTGGGACACCACAACAAAATGGTGTTGTGGAAAGGAAGAATAGAATAGTCAAGGAGATGGCAAAGACAATGTTGAATGAAGCTAATTTGCCTGATGTATACTGGAAAGAAGCAGTCCATACTACTGTATACACATTAAATAGAGTTCAACTGAGAGTGAATAGAAAAATGACACCTTATGAGTTATGGTATGATAGGAAACCATCAGTCAAGTATTTCAAGGTGTTTGGTAGCAAGTGCTTCATCAAAAGAGATGAAGATGGATTAGAAAGTTTTGATTCAAGAAGTGATGAAGGAATATTTTTGGGCTACTCTACTCACAGCAAAGCCTACAAGTGTTTCAAAAAAAGACTAAAGAAGGTAATTGAGAGTGTACATGTGAAAGTAGATGAAGATATACATAAAGGAAATAAAAACTCAATTACACAGACTAAAGAACCATATGTTGAAGATGAAGATCAATCTAAGAGTGAACATGAAGAAGAAACACCTAACAAAGCCCTAAACAGATATGTGCAAAAGAATCATCCTAAGGATCAGATTGCTGGCAATAAGAATGATGGTGTACAAACTAGAAGGGGAGCTAGGAACACTGAGAAAGTAAATTTATGCCTTATGAAAGAGATGGAACCTAGGACATTTGATGAAGCTAGCAAGATTGAAGATTGGATGAAGGCAATGGAAGAAGAGTTGCATCAGATAGAAAAGAACAAAACATGGGAATTGGTTCCTAGGCCAGCAGACAAAAAATGCCATTGGAACTAAATGGGTTTATAGGAACAAGATGAATGAAGAAGGCAAGGTAATAAGGAAAAAGACAAGGCTGGTATGTAAGGGATATGCTCAAGTAGAGGGCATAGATTTTAAAGAAACCTTTGCACCAATTGTAAGACTTGAATCAATTAGAATGTTCTTGGCATTTTCAGCACATAAAGGATACAAAGTATATCAAATGGATATCAAATCTACATTCTTAAATTGTAATCTAGAAGAAGAGGTATACATAGAACAACCTGAAGGCTTTCAGCTACATGAAGATGAAAAATTTGTTTGGAAATTGAAAAAGGCATTATATGGTCTAAAGCAGGCACCTAGAGAATGATATTCTAGGTTGGATAAGTATCTCCATCAACAAGGTTTCAAAAAAGGAAATGCAGACAATAATTTATATATCAAAGTAGATGGAGACTACATGATAATAGTCATGGTTTATGTAGATGATATCATCTTTGAAGGTAACAAAGAAGTTTTATGCAAAGAATTTGTTGATCAGATGCAGTCAGAGTTTGAAATGTCCATGCATGGAGAGTTATCTTATTTTCTTGGTTTGCAAATATCACAACAGAATAAGGGCATATTAATTTATCAAACCAAGTATGCTAAGGACATACTAAATAAATTTCATATGGATGACATCAAACCATATAGTACCCCCATGGTGATAGGATGCAAGTTTAGAAAAGATGATGAGTCACCTAGTGTTGATCAGACCTTGTATAGATCCATGATTGGGAGCCTATTGTATCTCATAGCTTCCAGGCCTGATAGTGTTCAATTTGTGTGAATGGTTGCAAGATTATAAGCTACTCTAAAGCAATCACATGTAAATTATGTTAGAATAATTTTCAAGTATCTGCAGGGAACACTTACTTATGGCTTATGGTATCCAAAGAAAGGACATTTCACTTTGCAAGCCTATGTTCATGCTGATTGGGAAAGATGTGTAGATGATAGGAAGAGCACCAGTGGTGGAGATTTCTTCCTTGGATATAGATTGGTGTCATGGCACTGTAAGAAGCAAGAGTCCATTTCACTATCAACTGCTGAAGCTTAGTATATTGCAGTTGCCACATGTTGTTCTTAAGTTTTGTGGATGAAGCAAACTCTCAAGGATATTCAGGTAGAATTTTTTGATCCTATTCCCATCATGTGTGACCACTCAAGTTCAATCAATATATCAAAGAGCCTTGTCATGTATTCGAGGACAAAGCACATTGCAATCAAATATCATTTTCTTAGAGAAAAGGTTGCAGAGAAAGAACTGAAAGTTGAATATGTTTGTACTAGTGAGAAAATTGTTGATATCTTTACTAAGCCATTGCCTAAGGATATCTTTGAGTACTTGAGACAAAAATTGGGTGTTGTCTCTATTAGAATCAATGACAGTCCCAAAGACACTGAGAGGGGGGGTGAATCAGTGTCTAACTAGTTAGCAGAATATTTAAACTTATTAAGAACTTTGTATCCAAAAATAGTGTACCGGTAAATAAGAATTAATGCAGCAAATAAGAATAACAGAGACAACATAGAGAACACACCATAACACAAGATATTAATGAGGTAACCCGGTGTGAGAAAAATCTCGGTGGGATTTGTGACCCACAATATTCACTCACTAGCCAATGAATAAATATTACTTACAATGAGGGGCTTGCACATGCAGGAAGGCTAGCAGCCTAGAGCTCACTATTCAACTACAAAATAGAATTCTCACTGACTTACAAAATGGATTATCAAAATCCAATACAATGTACTGCTTTAGATCAGTATCAACTATACCAAGTTCAGTACCGGTTTAAGCTCAGTCTATAACCAAAACCTTCGTTGTCAACTATATCACCTTATACAAAATATTATCTATATTCTCTCTCTCACATCATCATATCCTCTCATGTCCAAATGATCTATAAGATCTCATACATATATATATGAATCTTTTACAATATTCCATGTTGACTTCTACAAGAGATAATTACATTATAAAACAATAAACAAAAGTTTATTCCATGTCGGCTTGAGTGTCGATATGCATTATTGTCGATGTCGATGAAGTGCCTGCCGGTGTATGTAGAAGTCTATTTTTGGTGCTGGTAACTGTCGATGGGTTGCCAAGTGATAGCCAGTTAGTTGCCATCAATGACAACATCAACTATTCTCATAAGAGTGTAGAATGCCAACAATCTCCCCCTTTGGCATTGATGGCAACACTCATGAGAAAAATCCAAAAACTATTCCAAAAACTGAAGTCCAAAAAGTTTCCAAAAAGATGTGCTCCCCCTGAGCAAATGATCTCCTCTGAATAAGCAATTTTTCTCTCCACTACTCCCCCTTTGACATCAATGACAAAGGTTGTCAAAATTAGTCAAATGAGTGCAAAAATTTCACCTCAAAGTTTGTAACCGGTTGGTTACAATCTAAAAGATATTTGCCAAAACTAGATTTAGACTCTACATAAACCTTTTATTGTCATTCAAGGTTGCCTCGGTCTGTTGGATCGTGTCGGTGAGATAATGCATGTGATCTTTCGGTGATCGCTCTCCTTGAAGTAATGCCTTAGATATTTCTATTCTCTAAGAAATAAGATTGTCCAACTTGGGACCAAGTTTATTTTTAAGTTCTCGGGCATTAGACCTTATCCTTGCCTTTTCTTTCTCAAGTTTCTCTATTTTTTCTTCAAAACCTGTCATTTCCTGCTCAAAAACTAATATGTGTCCAGATGAACCAATTATGTTATCAGCTATGTCATCAATTTCCTTTTGTGTTTTACTGATCTCTTTATCTATGTCTGCTGTCAGGAGGTGAGGTTTGCATGTTTCCCTGTATAGCTGATAACATAATTGTTTCCCTGTAATAATGTATTCAGGTGTTCTGTACACTTCTTTATGGTTTCATCAAAGAATTTGTCCTTCTCTTTTTCAACTCTCACCTTTATTGTATCATCATTCACTTTATTTATGGTTATTACATTGTCAGCAATAAATTTGGACAATGTCTCCAATTTACCTAAAGAATCCTTAATATGATATATGTTACAATTTGGTGCAATCAATTTAAGAATAGGTACAGTGTTATCAATTTCCTTGTAGGCCAATGCATTGCAATTCGTTATCTTTTTTATTGAATCCAAAAGTACCTCTGTAACATTGGTAGGTCTGAATTCACTTGCTGATGTGCCGGATGTCTGACCAATTGCTTTTATTACCTCTATGCTTCCATTAGTTGTAACCATTTTACTTGTGTTTTCCTCTAGTGGATCAGTCTGGGTTTGCATCTCAACTTGCAAGGGTTTCTCAGACTGTTTTGATATCTCAGTGATTGTTGGTTTCTCTGTTTCAGTGTGTACCTCTGGCTCAGATTATTTTTGTGAAAGTTCAATTGTTGGTATCACAATCTCTGGTGGCCCTGTGCCAGCATCTATACCTTTAGTAGTTTTTCCAGTATCTGACGATTTCTTTGTTTGGGTTGGGATCTCAACCTCAAGAGTTTCTACCAGTTTCTCTACCATGTTGCCACTGTCAACATTGTCATCCTTAGCCTTCCTGAGTATCCACATTCATGGTAAAAAGTATCTCAGATTCAGGACTTGTGTCATCATGTGTAACATCTTTAGTGTCAATAAACGGTGGATCATTTGTGTGTACCAGTGTAGTATCCAAAGGTGGCGGTAGATTGTCAGTGATCTTGATGTTTGGAATACCACCAATTTTTCCTTTTCCTTGTCCTTGTCCTTTTGATGCACTTTAAATGTCTTTTTCAGTCGGTTCATTTCCTCTTGTTTTTCCTTCTCCACAAAAAATATATCCTAATTATCAGCAGTCTCATCTGCAATCTCTTTTACTCTTCCTGCCATTAAACTTACTTGTCGGTGCCCACTAGCAAAACAGATCGGTTAGCCTCAAAAATTAATTCATCAATTTCCTCTTTTGAATTTACAGGATGTACAGCTAGAAGTTTTTTGACTTTCAATTTCTTATCTAATTCCATCACTGCTAGCCTTTTTTGCTTCCAATCTCCTATATATTTCATTAGGTAAGACATCCACAAATTCAATTAAAACCTTTTTATATATGTCCAAATGTAAAATTATACTATTCTCAATGCTTTCCCTGGCAGAATCATTAAATGTGTTATATAGTTTGTGTACATTAGCCAAATTTCCATCATCAGTTATCTCATTCAATAAATCTTTCAAAGAAGGAGTAACAGGTTGTTGTTTCTTCTTTGGAGTGAGTTTCTTGGGTGGTCTCCTTACTGCCTGTTGTTTCTTTCTCGGAGTCCTTGCTCTCTTACGTGAAGGAGAGGGTACCGGTGAAGGTTTTCTCTTCCTCCTTTCAACTCTTTTAAACTTTGTTGGCTTCTCACTGTCAATTCCAAAAGATGTGTCAACCGGTGAAATATGTGCCTCTGGTTGAAGTCCTTCAAGTTCACTAGCCGATATGCCACTAATATTCATTACATTTTCCTTGATTTCCTTAACTTGCTTACTAGCATCTCTAATGAAATTTTTCTCTTTTCTTCCTTTTCTTCAACAAATTTACATCTCCTTCAATAGTCTCAGCACTACCAAAGACTTTATCTTATGGTTCTCTAGGTGCTTCCAGTAAAGCTTTAGCTTCAACAAAATGGTAAGATCTACTTCATATCCCATTTCAGTCACCCAAATAGTCCTAGGGAGTACAACCTCCATCCATGTCTCATCTCTTTTGATAACAAAACAGATTTATTGGTTATATTTGTCCACTACACTCTATGGTAGCCTTTCTCTAGTTCTCATTTTAGCTTAGTTTTGAAGTATTCAAATATGTTGTTGTCTCTAGAAGTTCCCATGCCGGTAAAAGCTTCTTGTAGTTTCTTTCCTATCTGTATATCATAACCAAAGTCTTTAGGTCTAGTACCAGGGATCTCCTTAGTGAAATACAGCATCAAGCATACCAAAAGATTTCCAAAGCGGAATGTCCCTTTCTTATCTCCTTTGATATTTTTCAAATTGTCAATGAGTTCATCTTTTAGCCATTCACACACATCTATCATTGCATTGTTGTTAACCATCTCATAAGCATTGTTTATACAAAGACTAGAAACTGAATTTAGCATGTTAGCATGTGTAGTCTTGTACCCTAACACCATACTTACAAATCTCACATTGATGTCTTTGATATCATTCACTCTCAGTGATCTATTGTCATGTGTTGCTCTGGTTAGGCTCATCACTTTGTTGTTAGGAATCTTCTTAGTCTTATCAAGTTTGTTGCCGGTTGAGCGTAAACCAGTTACTACCCTAATTGCTTGTCGGGCTATTTTGCAGATAGAATCCAACCATAAGAATTCTCCATGTGCTCTACTCAATACAATTCTTACTGCTTCCTTTGGAAATTGGGGAATGTTCAGTATCTCCACAAAACCTAGAGTTTCTATAATTTTATGTTCGGGTTTAATAGCACCATTTTCATCACAAATTACCTTAGTAAACATTTTCATCAATTCTTCAGAACCTAGTTCTTCTATATTGCAATGAATATAAATCCTAGGGTCTTCTGTGAATGCTACACCTTTAGGAATTTTCAAAAATTCCCCTACAGAGTCATCTTGCTTAGAAATTTTGTGAATTATCTTAAACACGGGCCTAGGGTGTTTCACATTTTCTACAATGGTAGGGTTCGGAATAAACTCGGGAGCAGAAGAAGAAGCCATTGAAAAATACCTTTTACTTGCTTGAAAATATTCTAAATGCCTGAAGAAATCACTCTGCACCTTCGCCTTGAATACCTTCGCTCAGTTTTTGCGCTCTTTGCTAATTTGAATGCTCAGCGAGTCAAAAATGAGGGAAATCGGCTGATTTATAATAACATTTCTTCTAGCAACCGCATTAAATGCTTGTCGGTTAAGTGAAAACTTAACACATCTGTTGGTAAGGAAGAAATATATCTTCTCACCATCAACCAAGGGTAATCTGCATGATTTTCAACTTACTACAATA
The DNA here is from genome assembly GCF_030272615.1 of Cryptomeria japonica. Lineage (NCBI taxonomy): Eukaryota > Viridiplantae > Streptophyta > Pinopsida > Cupressales > Cupressaceae > Cryptomeria > Cryptomeria japonica. The sequence continues at coordinate 69,095,756 of NC_081413.1, read as the reverse complement.
CTCCCCAAAGGGTTACTTTTCAGTTGGATGAAGAATCTCCTGCCGGTGGAGGATTACTCTATTCTACCGGTATAGAGATAGTTTCATCAACTATCTGATCTCTCTTCCTAATCCATTGTTTTGAAAATTCTTGCTTTACCTCATCTACCTTTTCTTTGCCTTTCAAACTGGATCCTTTATTATTTGTCAGTGAAGTCTTGCTTCTACAAAATTTAGCAATATGTCCAATTTTGCTACAAGCATAACAAGTCACATTATTCCTCTGAATAGCCTTTCCATATCCTACGTCGGTTTGTGTTCTGCATTGATTAGATAAATGTCTATACCTTCCACAAACATAGCATTTCACATTCATTCTTATATAATTTTCTAAATTATGACCAACTTTGTTGCATTTAGAACATTGACCAGTGGGTGCATTAATATTCTGATTATTTCTGAATCTACACTAATTTTCTCTATGACCATATTTATTACAATTGAAACATTTTTCATTAAACTTATAAGCATTAGGCATTGGAGATTTAGGAGTATTATGACTAGATGTAAAAGATTGGTTATGATCATCTCAGATTTAGCATCAAATTTCAGATAATATAAAAAAGATAAGAACTAAAGAATAGAGAATGGAAATATAGATTAGTAAGTAGAGAAGAGAGAGTTCATGAGATAGAATAGAATAGAGGGAAAAAGCATTGGAATTTGGACGTATTGCAGACAGTTTTGGGAGAAGTTATCAGTGATCATAAAAAACTTGGATCGTATTTCAGAGGTAGGCTCTATTCTAGCATGTTTTGTTGTAGAGATCTAAAAGATAAAAGAATGTTCTATTTTGTTTAGATTTATACAATAATCGAATGAAGGAATTAGAATCACGATATTCGATTTCCTGATATGAAACCATTTTAAATTGCTTTAAAAATACGTTCATGTAAATAAAGATGAAATAATAAAATATTTTCTTAAGGTTTGTTGATAAACATAGTGTATTTCATAGATATTAGATCACAAAATCCTCTAGAAATAGAGAAAGGGAATAGAGAGATTTTGTGCTTTATAAACTTTGAATTTGAACCACAAAGATGGAATATTAGGATAATGAATTATTAGATATTGAAGCTTATTTTGATTTTGTGAAGAAAAGAGTTACACTCCCTAATTTGATCCTTGAATTAAAAGTTAAGATGATTATTGGGTATCTCATTTGAAAATCCATATAGATATGTGCATTATGAATTTAGATCCAGCAAAGGTCAAAGCAATCATGGACATGCCACCTCCTAAGAACATCAGTTAGTTAAGGACACTACAAGGGCGGCTACAATCCATCGGAAGATTCATTGCAGAACTAGCAGATTAGTGTCATCCCTTTACACACCTACTACACAAAAAAATCCGCTTTCAATGGGATGCCAGATGCCAGCAAGCATTCTAGATGATTAAGGACTATCTCATGAATACACCATTGCTGATCTCACCAGATCCAAGTAGACCTCTATTGCTCTATATTTCAGCTACCAATACAACATTGGGAGTACTGTTGACACAACACAATGCAGAAGGGAAAGAGTGTGTTGTATTTCGGTTCTCATTAATATTTTGGTTCTTCGTATGGTTTGTGTCTCATAAGCTCAGTTTTATCATGTTGCATGTGAATCAGATCTGTCTTCAGCATATGATTTTCATGACTAAGTCTTAGATTTTCATTTCTAGCACCATTGAGTCTCCTAGTCAAGTCTTCATTATTTTTCCTGTCTTCAATATCTTTACATAACCTCATAGTCATATCTTGCATTTCATTCTTCATATTACTATTGTCTTGTCTTAACTTGTTTGCAAGTTCTCTAAGAGTTTCCTTTTCATCATCATCTTTCTGCATCTTCTCAAGAAGTTCTTTTCTTTTATTTTGTGCTATAGCAAAATTCTCCTGAAGTCCTTTAATGAATTCTTGTGCAGTCCTTAGATCATCTTCAAGTTTGATATTCTTCAATTTCTCTACATCATAATCTACAAGAGCTCCTTCCAATTGTTTTCTTAAGTTCTCCATCTGTACAGGTGTCAGAATCTTCCTCTAGCTATTAGGCTTTTGAAAATAGAGGACCAAGCTCTGATACCAATTTTTAGAATCAATGACAGTTCCAAAGACACTGAGAGGGGGGGTGAATCAATGTCTATCTGGTTAGCAGAATATTTAAACTTATTAAGAACTTTGTATCCAAAAATAGTGTACCGGTAAATAAGAATTAATGCAGCAAATAAGAATAACAGAGATAGCATAGAGAACACACTATAAAACAAGAGATTAATGAGGAAACCTGGTGTGGGAAAAACCTCAATGGGATTTGTGACCCACAATATTCACTCACTGGCTAATGAATAAATATTACTTACAATGAGGGGCCTGCACATGCAGGAAGGCTAGCAGCCTAGAGCTCACTGCTCAACTACAAAACAGAAGTCTCACTGACTTACAAAATGGATTATCAAAATCCAATACAATGTACTGCTTCTAATCAACATCAACTATGCCAAGTTCAGTATCGGTTTAAGCTCAGTCTATAACCAAAACCTTCGTTGTCAACTATATCACCTTATACAAAATATTATCTATATTCTCCCTCTCACATCATCATATCCTATCATGTCCAAATGACATAAGATCTAATACATATATATGAATCTTTTACAATATGCCATGTCGGCTTATACAAGAGATAATTACATTATAAAACAATAAACAAAAGTTTATTCCATGTCGGCTTGATTGTCGGTATGCATTATTGCCACTTTCAGTGAAGTGCATGTCAATGTATGTAGAAGTCCATTGTCAGTGTCGGTAACTGCTGGTGGGTTACCAGGTGATTTCCAGTTGGTTGCCATCAATGACAACATCAACTATTCTCATAAGAGTGTAGAATGCCAATAGTCTCACCCTCCTTCTACACTTAAAGCATTGATCTGAGATATATGGTTCAAGGGGAGCATATTATTTCTATACTTACCACCTTGAACCTCATGTATAGTCTCGGGGGGAGATCTGAATTTTTGTAAGCAGTATTGGCACTACTTTTTATATTGTAGTAATGGTTCATCTAGCTTACAGGAAGAAGAGGTCAAGAAGTTGTAAAGGAAATTTCTAATGTGTTGCAAATGTGTCATGATCGAAATTGGAAATTCCATTCATTGCTATAGAAAATCAAAAGGGGTGTTCATGTACAATTGACAATCAGTTGCAAGTCCCTTTGCCATTGTTGTCAAAGGGGGAGAAAGAGATGCCTGTGTGTGTTGACATCAATGCCAAAGGGGGAGATTGTTGGCATTTTTGTTATTGATGTCAATCAGTATTACAGGGATGTCAAGAGGTTGTAGAGAAGCAGGAAGCAAGTAATATGCATAACACGCAGGTTATGCTATACAAAAAGAGATGCCTGTGTGTGTTGACATCAATACCAAAGGGGGAGATTGTTGGCATTATTGTCATTGATGTCAATCAGTGTTACACGGATGTCAAGAGGTTGTAGAGAAGCAGGCAGCAAGTAATGTGTATAACACATAGGTTATTCTATACAACTACATGAATATTGTACATTGTAGACAAACATGGGTTGCAGACTACAAGTCAGCATTGGTGCCTATCTATATATGCCACATTGTGTGCTAGACCAATCAGATTTAATTCATGGGGACTAGAGGTTCAAATATGTTGATTCATGGCAATTCGACCAGTATGGTGGTTCGACTCGATGACCTATGTCGCTCTTCAAACTATTTCATTTGACTAGTATGGCCGAGCTAGAATTGAGTGGTCCCCATCCGTCTAAGTGTACACTTATGTACACGTGTTGGAATTTAGTGGCTTTCTCATGCTAAGAGTGTGTTTTTGTGGGTCTCATGGTGTGTTCATGAGGAGGGGAGTGACCGTGTGGGATAAATCCTATGTAAAGGAAATGGTGTTTTTCCTTATTTTGCAACATGTTGGTTGAGCTTCAAAAATCGCACGGGACAAGAGTTTCATGGAGGTCGAAGACCCCCCGCTATCTCATGGCGTAGTGAACAAGGACTTATGGCCTTGCGGGATAATGACAGTCAAAGGAGGTCAAAGCAGAGAGATGCTCTCTCTTATCCCGCGATGTCAAGAGTGACTAACAAAAGTCACGCGGGATAAGGAACTTAAAGGAAGATTGTTGTTTCCCTTATCCTACATGGGCTAACAAGCAAAGCATGTCACGAAGAAAACCTTATCCCACTATCTCGCGGAGCTAAGTAGGACAAGAAAAAGCATAGAATACTAAGAAAACCCTTATCTCGAGAGGGTTCACAACAGTAAGAAAATGGTTGCGGGATAAGAGTATAAGGGAAAAAGAAAGGATTCCTTATCTCGAATGTCTCCACGAGGATAATGAAAGAGCCCAGGGATAACGAATTGCTTGTCTAGGTGAAAGACAAAGCTTATCCCACGAGGTGAAAGCTAACAAAGAAATATGGTACGAGATAAGAACAAGAAAAGACAAAAGGAAGAAGTGTTATCTTGTGTGTGTTAAGAGACCATGCAAATGAGTTGTGCCCTAACAAAGAAGGAGGAAGGCTTCTTGAAGCTTATCCTGCGGGGTGTATAACACAAAGATTAACCACAGTATGAAGAGCTCGATTATCCATGTGGGAGTCAACCAAGTGTGACCAGAAATATTGAACGACAAATTTGATGCCACAGATGCATGTTGATAGATGCAGAGGCTTATGTGGCAACTGATCGACGTTGACCAAGTGATGTGGATGCAGAAAATGAAGACAAGTGACCCCCAAGTGGTTGATAATAAAATCCGATATGCAGAAGTCAGTGATGATAGAAGTTGGTGTGGATATTTTTAGAGTAGGTCAATAGTAGACGAAGGATGCATTAATGGCGAACCTATTGCAGTCTGTTGATAGGCTCGAGATGATCAACAATGGTTGGGTCAAATCTTCTAAGCAGATCAAGTTTGATAAAACTAGAAACCTAGTACAGAAGATGAACAGTACATAGACCAAAAAGAAGAAAATAGAACAGGGTGATTCAATGCATGTGGTCAATTCAAGGAAGGAAATCCAATCTACAGCAGACTCTATCCTTGAAGAGAATATTGAGATTACTAAGTTTAGTAATCTATGTACTGGTCGACCTTAAGATAGATGAAACACATTTAATGTATGCAGCCAGTCTCAAATCATTTTGTAGACAGAGAATAAGATTTTGTTGAAAAAAGAGAGTTGATGGTAGGAAAAGCAATCTGATAACAATTCGATGGGACTAGATGAGAAATAGATATTAGTAAAACTAAAGACTTTTCTTTTGTGGGTGTTAGAGAAGCTATGTGTTGAAGAAAAGTGCACTGTTGAATAACATAGACAGAGAGAGTTAGATAGATTGCAATTGTTGAAACAGAGGTGAGAAGGACATAATGTGTGGCTTCCAAGAGTAGAATGAGTATTGATAGAGAGAAAGTGTGTGTGTGTTGCTACCAAGAGAAAACAGAGCAAGAATAGAGAATTCTGGAGAGTAATGTTGTAGTAGAGAGAAGAAGTTAACTAGACATTGGAAGAAGGAGAAATAGAGGAAAACCTTTAGTAGGCAGAGAAATTCATTCTCATGATATGAGAAACTTGCAAGTGTTACAAAAATCATTTGTAACAAGGCTTTGCCATTGTATTGTAAACTTGATCAATCATTGTAAATCACTAAGTGGGTGCTCAGAGCAGGGGTAGGTGCTCCTTTGAGTACGTGTTCATAAAATCAGGGGGTTGTGCTCTAAACAATGTAATCTGATATTCATTGTGCAGCTGGATTGGAGCAGTAGACTCTCACAACTATTCTCACCGAGGTTTTTCCCATGTTGGGTTTTCCTCGTACATCCGATGTTGTGTGTGTGTGTGTGTGTGTGTGTGTGTGTGTGTGTGTGTGTGTGTGTGTGTGTGTGTGTGTGTGTGTGTGTGTGTGTGTGTGTGTGTGTGTGTGTGTGTTCTCAATTAATTTGCAGTAGTAGTATTAGCACATACAGTTAAAAAGTTTTTGAAATACACTAATTCCCCCCCCCCCCCCTCAGTGTCCATTTGTGTTCTTCAGAGAAGGTTTCACACTCTTCCACTTCAAGGAAGCAGATTCTCATTGAAGTGGTTTTTAATGTTGTTATTCTTGTCTAGGATGAGGTGGAGGGTAAGATGCTTTCTATTCCTGACTCATTTATTGGTAAGTCAGTTGTTTTTTTCAAGAACTCACTTGTTGGGAAATTTTGTGATAATCCCCTCAACATGGGTAACTCAAAAATGGAAAATAAAAAGTTGGGTTGAGGTATTGTATATGCTAAATAATTTATTAAATTTCATTTCTCCAAGTTATCTGATTTATCAAGGACTCTTCAAAAAGTTCCTCAATTTATAGAGTTAAATGGTATTTGTCTTAAAAATTGGTATCTAGAATTTAACCTTATGAATGATGAAATCATCGTTTTTGTTTGGGTTTTCTTATCAAGGATTCCATTAGAATATTGATATGATGAGGTTGTTATTCTTATCTCCAATCACTTTGGGAAAAAATTAGTTGTAGATACTATCACAAAATTCTGGAAGAAATTTTTGTTTACTAGATTTTGTGTTCTTGTGGAGAAAAAAATGGTGCTCCAAACTAGGATTACCTTTGTAGACACCTAAAATTGTCCTAGCCTCACTTCTCCTACTTATTAAATAGATCTTTATTTATTTAATTCATTCATTATCTTTTTCCCTCCATGACACTTGTCATTCATCTCTTAATTTACTTTTAACCACCTCTCTAATATTTTCCCATTTTCTATACGTACCCCCTAATTTGAGCTGACCATTTGTCCCTCCACCTCTTAATCCTCGCCCTTCATTTTCTAAGGTACTCTCTATATAAGAGGATCCTTTCATCCCTAAGATCCCTAATCCTAACCTAATCACTCAATCAATCAATGTTTTTGCGACCTTTCATATCGATCACTCAAGCATTTACACAACCACAATTTGTTCTTTGTTGAGCTCTTGTGCACAATACACAATCTGAGAGCAACCATATCAAAGCAAGATCAATGGAGATAGGAAACAATGGAGATCAATACCTAATGAGCATGTGAATGGTATAATCTTTCATATTTTATGTTTTGCATGTTTTAGGTTCTTCATCTGTATTTCGTGGATTTCGTTGTAGAACTAGGGTTTCATGTGGTTGGATATTTGTTTGGTTTTACAATATTTAATTCTCAATTTCACTATATACAATGTTATCTTCCAAAATTAGTGTTTGGGTGTAGTAATTTAAATTCAAAGATTCTTCAAGAATTTTCTATTGTTGTTGTAAAGAGGGCCATGTTACTGTTGGTTTCCCTAACAATATACATTACCATTTTATTTAGAGGAAAAAGTAACAAAAACCTATTTTTATTGAGGAGTGCATGACCAACATTGAGGTGAATATGCAAAAGGAAGAAAGTAGGGGAAACGTCCCAATGGACTATACTAAGATGGATTCCTCTTTCAAGGATTTGAAGTTGAATGATAGATTAGATTATGAGAATTATTCTCCTTGTGCCATGAAAAGAAGTTTAGAACAAAAAGACTTGTGCACTATGAAGCAAAATTGTTGGAGTGATTTGGTTTCCAACCACCCTTACTTTGGGTTGGTAGATTGTGTAGAAACCTATAAATGACTAATGCGTTTTCATCTTATCATGTAATCATCTTCCCATTATTTCTTCTATACAAATTAATTAAATATTTTTTAATTATTTAATTAAGATAACATTTCCTCTATTAATTAAATATTATTTATTTAATTAATTTATCACTTTTCCCTCTCTCATAGATTAAATAATTTTATATTTTAATTAATTCAATATTTTTTCTCAAATAAAAATTTAAATGATTTTAATATTTAATTGACTTTCATATAAATAAATAATTTTTGCACTTCTTGCAAAAATTAAATCCCATAATAAATAAATAAATTAATATTTTATTTATTCCCTCTAACTTAAAATTAGGTCATAATCTACTTTATATTTTCTCATCTAGTGATCTTTCTAATTAATTTGATCAGATATCAAGCGAAGCATATAAATAAAACCCTTCACTCTTTCATTTCCCCTAGCTCCATCATCGACGAGCATTAATCTAGCACAATCATTATCCAAAGCTAACTATTATCAAATATCTTATCATTCATAAAGTATCAAGTATTAAGCTACCGTTGTATCATTGTATATTTATCATGGGTATGCTACTTTGAAGATCAACCCACATATCAAGAATTCAAGAAAATATCAAAGAAACACTGGAGCAATCTAAGGTCTTTCCAGTGCTATTATTGTTTATCATTTGATTTTATGCATAGATTTTAGACTTTATTGAGTTAACGTGAGCATGAATTTGGATCTTACATTGCATTATTTCATTTTATTTTGAGTCACATTTTCATCATTCATTGATTGTTAGCAGTTGTATCTATTTGTTGTTCTTTCATTGATTCTCTCAGTTGTCCTTTGTTTTTCAGTTATGCTTGATGCTTAATATTTCTTGTGTACAAGGGTTTGGGCCCTTGCATATCCCTACTTAATAAAAAATTTATTTGCTCTCAATCGATGAAGAGGAATAACATATGATGTTTGATTCCACATTATTTGGTTTGGTCTAATGCCCACATTAAGAATTGAAACTTACCATTTACTCATTTCCAAAATTTGAAACATTTTATGTGAAAACATCACATCAATCTCTTGTATTAATTTTAGTACAATCACACTCCATAATCAACCATAAAGATATAAACAACTTAAAAAACGTGATAATTATGATGATACCCCACTCAAACTATTATCCAAATAATTTAGTTAACCTCTTCTAAGCCACACCTATGAAACTCGGCCATGAGTGTAAGCTACTTTGTTCTTGAACATAGTCTTAGAAGATTTTAAGTGTGATGCTTTAGATTAGTTAAAAGAGAAAGATGGTATTAAAAAGGACAACAAAAGATTATTTAGACTTTTCAAAACTTAAGGATCCAAATTAAATAAGTTCGAAAAAAGATGAGTAAATTTAGTGAAGGAATCTAAAAGTTGTATTAAGAAATAAATTTGAAAGATTTTGTTAACCCCACTGTCAAGAAGTTCCCTGTGTGAAATTTTTGGTGGCATTGCATAGTGGAATATTAGAAAGGATTAGATTTTAAGACATTCAATTGAAATATCCCAGAAGTGCATAAACTCTAATAAAAGTGTACCATCATTTACACATTTTATATCATATAATATTTAATGTCATTTAAACAATATATCTATATTAGTTATAATTCATTATAATAGTTAAATGCATAAACAATTCAAATCTAATTATTACATCAATATGAAATTTTCAAAATAAGAAATAATATTATTTTAAATTTTAAAAATTTATACAAATATTTTTCTTATCAAAATTTGTTAGAGTTATCATGTATTAGCTAATAATTATTTATTTAATTATTAGCCTATTATCCTCTACGCTTAAGCTAAACTTAGGCATTTAATAATATGGTAGGTATTTAATAATTATTAAATACACTTTATCCCTTTAAGGTTGCACAACTTTAGGGTTGCATATTATCCTTTTATAAGGATTGTATTATACTTTTTCATTATTCCTCTCTGAATGATAATCTTCTTCTTCAGAGCCATTATTGCTTTTGTCCTTCATTCTTCTCTTGTGACAGGTATTTTGCTTGCAGGTGTTCTTAGGATCTCTAAAGTTGTATTTCTCAACTTCTTCATGGTATCAGAGCCTACATCTGTTGCTACTTGTTCTTGATTTTTCAGAAGAATTTTTTGGAGGCTAGGGTTTCAAGTTTTTCAAAGCTTTTTTTTTTTATCTAGGGTGCTTTTTGTTTCTAGGCATTTTGGGCTCACATGATCCTCACCATTGAACTCAAAACACCCAAAAACCCTCATTTTCATATAAGATTTGTCCAATTTGGACAAATTTGGCTGTGGGAATTTTTTTTGGTTTTATGCCCTTTTGGGTGCGGATTTCGAGGAATTTTTTAATGGCATGCTTTTCGAGGCATGAAAAAATTCATACGACCGTACTTGACTAGCACCAAAAATTTTTTGTCAAAAAAACAAATTAAGGGATTTTGATTTTTGACTGCTAACGTCAGCAGTACGGAAGCCTTTGCATGGCCCCTGAGACCCTCTTTGTGCCCTAAAAGAGGAGATTTTTTCTTTTGGCCATCACTTGGGCATACGATATCGTTTTTTGGCAAACGAGATATCGTCGGAAAGTTGGTTTCGTCTACTTTCCAGATTTGTGGGTTTCATTGCCTGGTTTTTTTGTTGGTAAATTCTACAGCCATTTGAAGTCAGAGGTACTATTTTCAGTCCCGAGCTTGTATCTTTTCACCTATTTCTCCGTTTTTCATGATTCCAGTAACGTTGGGATAGTGTTTCAGATCTCTTCACAAACATCCATGCACTTTTCCCAGATTTTCCTCCAAGTATATTTTATTCAGTTTTTTGTATTTTCACACTCAAATGAATTACTTGGACATTTGAGCTCCTGGAAACTTCTTGTTTGAGTAGAATGACTTGTTGTTGGCTGTTCTTCATGTATTTCCAGCCTTTTGTCTTTTTTGAGCATTGTATACATCATTTTGTAAGCATTTAATTTTTTGCAAATGTACTGAGATAAAGTGCCAATATGCCTTGCATGTTTGAGATTTTGCATGTCTTGTGCCTTATTGTACTCGCACTCCATTATAAAGTGTCATGGGGGGGTTTGATGTTTGCCTTGTTTTTCATCTACCTTTGTCACGTGAGTGTTCCTTCCACAACATTAGCCTCATGATGTGTGTCAAGTGAGTGTTCCTTCCACGACACTAGTCTTTATATGTGTTTGTACTTTCTACTACACTCTCGATGTTCTTGGTTCTTCATCATGCAATTCTTTTTGGCATTCAGTTTCAGTGTACCTGTCACCTCTCCCTTGTCAGCATTATGGGGGATTGTACTGTTGGTGCTAATGCTTCCTTAGTTCGTTGGAGTGAGCTATGTATTCAGTATGTGTTCCTATGTACTAAGTGGATGTAGTGGCTTGTTACTATGCATTTCGTGAGATGGATCATTTACCATATGGACACTCTTTCATTCCTATTTTTGAAGGCAACCTTCTGTCTTCGATTGATTTAGCTCTTCAGACTTTGGTGTTTTTTGCCATCTGTATCTTCGAGTTCAGTTGTTTGTCTTTGTTTGCCATCTGATTCGAGTAGTGTTATTTGAGGGCACTCGTGCAGATAGCAGTCTTCTCTACCTGATCATCTTCTATTTCAGTGGAGGTTTTTCAGATCGATAGTTATTCTTCGACGGTGTTTGCAAGTTCTTCATGCTTCAGTGATTCTTCTGCTCTTCTTTTGTTCCTATCTTTTGGAACATTCTAGTTTTGAGGCTTCTCCAATCCTTCACTAGCCTTCATCTCTTTTTGGAGTAAAGTTTTTTCCCATGAAGTTTTCTCTATTTCTCCACTTTACAAAGATCCTTTGTACTTAGATACCTCATCAGGCTTTGTTATCGAGACCCAAATTTGCTTTCATCATTTAGTTGCATTTTTTGTTTTATGCATTTAGTTTTTTTAGCTACTCCCTAAGTTCATCTTAAGGGGGAGTTACAGTTATCATGTATTAGCTAATAATTATTTATTTAATTATTAATCTATTATCCTCTACGCTTAAGCTAAACTTAAGCATTTAATAATATGGTAGGTATTTAATAGATTTTATCCCTTTAAGGTTTCTTTAGGGTTGTACAACTTTAGGGTTGCATATTATCCTTTTATAAGAATTGTATTATATTTTTTTATTATTACCTCTTTAAATGATAATCTTCTTCTTCAGAGCCATTATTACTTTTTGTCTCCATTCTTCTCTTATGATGAGTATTTTGCTTGCAGATCTCTGAAGTTGTATTTCTCAACTTCATCAAAATTAATAATATTTTTTAATAATTCTTAAAATATCCAAACTCATTCATATACTTTATTTAATTAAATTATTTATTATACTATAGAATTATTTCATTTTATTATATTATTCATTTTATTTTTATTTTAAAAATTTTTGAAATATGTAAAATAAAATTATTTTATATGCTAAAAAAAAGTAGTTTTATTTTAATTTCAAATTATTTTAAATTATTTACTTGAAAAAATATTTTTGTTTACATAAAAACTGTTTTATGTACTTTAAAGTTATTTTATTTATTTAAAAGTCATTTTACTCTAATTTAATATTACCTAAAAATTATTAAATTTATATTTTCATTTTTTACTCTTCTTTCTTTGGTTCTCAATTCATTCATTTATTTTTATTTGAAAAGTTATCAATTCATTTATGTCATATACGTGTTTCAATTATTAATGTTAAATTTATCAACTATATTTTTATATAATGTTTTGTCGTTATTATTTGAATATATCTCAAAAAACTTTCTTTCTCAATTGATTTTGTTAACTAGTCCACAAATTACGCTCCACCTTGCTAACACTATGGTTAATACACTTAGTAACATAAATATGTTTCATACTAGGTGTTTTCATTATTGTGTTGACAAGCCTTAATTCAAAAATTGAATTATTGCCAAAGAATAACAGAACCAAATTCAAAAATAATGAAAAATGTATCTGACAAATCGAGAAAAACTCTTAAAAATACAGAATTTGTTAAAATGCAAATAATAAAAAAGTTCCAAAATAATCTAAAATCGTAAAACCAAGAGAGAAAAATGCAAATGGAATAGAACAAAAACCAGACGAAGTTCGAATGCAAATTTTGCTATTGCCTCTGAAAAAAATAAAGACCAATATGGCCCCAGCACCTTCATTCCCTAAGGATACATAGCACAATGTCACCACCATTTATTTAAATCACTGGCTTATTCTAAATCTCACTGACAAATATCTAAAATGTACAGTGAGTAAATAATTTAATCAAAATTTACTTGGTGTAGATTAGAGTTCTAAATATATACAATTGGATGTCAAATTATTTCCTGCTGTAATTGCAGTGAAATACTAGATATGTAGATCAATACATGGAATCTTTCTCCTTCACATAGTATATTGTTTCTCCAACATATAATCCCTTTCCAAACAAGCACCCCTTTCCATGCTTGGTTTTGAATTCTAAAAAGTGTGCCATTGCAAACAACCTTGCAATTATACATGGACATTCCTTTTCCAAATGTCAAAGAACTAATCCGCCTCCATGTCTTCAGCAGTCTTCTTGTATTCAGGTTTTAGTTCATAAGTTCCTTGATTGGCACCCCTTTTGTTGTAATTGCCAAGATCCATTAGTATCTCCTTTATAAATTGCTGTAACAAACATCAAAACATTCATAACAGAAATCAACAACCAAAAAATTTTAAACAGCACACACTGTGTATAACCAGAGATTCGTACATTTTCCTTGGAGGATCATAAATAAATTTAGAATTCACTGAACTTCACACACCAATGACAAGGATCTCTGTTATCTATGATTTTGATTTAAGTTTTCAGTAATGAGGAGAAATAGTGACAAGCAGCTTACGCCATAGTAACATTTTTGTATTTACACAAAACCAGGCCATTAACGGATACCTCATAACTATGAACTAAACCTACAAACTTGGATACAGCCAAAAGTTTGTAATCACTATCCTCTTGGAAAAAGCATGCAAGTAGATGATCACCTGAGGCTGATCTGTCTCTGTTACAAGTTGTTTCAATGTCCAGTTAGATTGCCGCTCAAAAAGCTTGAATAGAATGTTCTCTAGCTCATTTCTATCCATTCTAGTTCTCTTCATTTCTTGGGTTTTAAGTGGTGCAGCAGCACCCTTTCTGTCCTGAACTCACATGACAGAACAACAGCACAAGTAAGTTTCCTGAGCTCTGGACACATAATGCCATTAAGCTTGCATTGACCTCTTTGGTTACTTTGCAAGTTCTAGCCAACTGGCATGAAATACAGGCCAAATTTCTTAAGTTTATACCTTCGAATTAAATGATGAAAAATCCATCATCCCTTGCATTGGATTGTAACCTCCTCCACGGTCACTGTCTATCATCTGAAATAGAAAGAGAACGGCAGAAAAGATGGATTTCAATAGCCCAATCACATAGCAAAATACTTATTTGGCAATTAACTTGCTAACTGTAATAAATTAACCATTTTGCAGATTTGTTTCAGTCAAGAATAAACAAGAAAATTAAACTCCGCACCTGAATTTGTCTTGTCTTGAAATTAGATTTGTTTGTTCTCTCACGACATAACTTGCGATAGTCTTCAATATTTTGATTGTGGGGCTTCATGTCGAACTTGTGTTCAACTTTCCCATCAATAGCTACCTTGCCTGTACGTGCATAAAATGATTTGTGGTATCAGTGCTTGCTTACACATTCTGAAGGAAATATACCTAACATTCAATTCAATTCCAGCTGTGAAAACAATTTAGCTTTACGACAGAAACTAATTTTACAAGGGAACATAACTTCCGGAACTTGTTTTACTTTAAAAGAGATTGTTTCAAAAATTACTTTGGTCTACAATAATTTTTACATATTTAAGACAAAAAATCCAACAATCTGACTCATTGAATACTCTGCTGCCGAATTGCCCCCAGATTTAGAATTTAAACCAAGGTTGCACTGAGATGGGGGTACTTGGAAGCTCAGGAAACTGGTACTGGTACCCGTACAGCTTTTTTTCAAAATAGGAGATGCGAGTACTTGGAGAAGCCAATTTTTTTTATATAATTTAATAATTTATAAAAAATCTGAAAATATAATGACAGAACTTTCAAAACAAGAATAGTGATAAAGTTTACTAAACATTAACTTTGAAGCTCAAGTACACAAACAAATGTCATACAATCATTGTGTCAATGTTTCAAATTGATTACATATTGAAATTAGCTTGATAAGCACCAAGCTGATACGCAAACAAAAATCAGAAATCTTAGATCTATAATCTGCACTTGTATGCCATGATCATCCATATAAAGGTCCTCGGGTATGATGCTTTCCAAATAGTCATCACTCTCAAACTCCCTCTGTTGGTAGAATAACAAGGGGTAAATCAGTAAGACCATCTGTTTCAACCACTTCATCCACACTGGCCGTAACTTCTCCATAAGGTGAAATTTGATCCCATTTTTCTTAAGGATGCTCATTGTTTCCAGGATCTACACAAGAGAGAAGATGAAGTGAGTTATGAATGTGCACTAGGTTCTCTGCTTTAATTGACCTTAATCGGTTCCTCTTTAATGAAAGAATGAAACCATAAGTACTCCAATTTCTCTCACAAGATGAAGAGATGGCTACCGGTGAAAGCAATCTTATTGCAAATGATTGCAATTTAGGGGTTTCACCTCCATAGTTCCACCACAACTTTATAAGTTCTTTTTTACTTCATATCATATAAAGCTTCCACAGAAGCAAAATCACCTAGCCCATGCGAAAATTTATTCCATTGACTCCTCAAAATTGAAGCATCCTCACCTCGGCCATAAATCTTTTTTATTGCAACCCAAAATCCCTTCATTACCTATCTATCTTGATGTGGAGCCCTCTTATTAGTCACTTGTATATCATATATAATCCGTGAATGGCTTACGCATGTTTGTTGGCTGGGGCAACCAAATCGAGTGGTAGGTTAAAAAAACAATTCCTTAAAATTATTGTTTAGGATTAAGAGCATAGGCCACACAATGAAGAGGTGTGTTACATTTGTTCCATCTTCCATTTAACTTTTCCTCTATCGAAGGATATAGAGAAAGATCATTTGCATCTATTATCTTCTTCACTCTTTCATACATAGAATCTATTGCTTCATAAACTTCTCCCAAACATGCCTTGTTTGTATCTACAAATTTGATCACCTCATATATGGGTTTAATAAAACCACACCAAATTTAACATCAACCCAAAAAGGTCATCAAGGACCATACCCCTCACCTCACTTCAGTATTTGATGTAGATTGCCTCCAAGCTGCCCATGCATCACTAAAAACCATGGAACACAAAGCTTCTTTGACTTCACAAAGGCGGTCAAAAAAAAGTAAGAAGCAAAATGTATATCAACAGGTTTGAGAAGTTCCACCTTGGCAAATTTACGATAAATGGCTTGTGTGTGGTGATGGTTACATATGAACATTTGTGTTTTTTTGGCCTTCTCTATGAGATCTGAAATCCATTGGAACTTGCCAATATCTTTGAGTTCATTATTCAACGAATGCACATGACATGGTGTCCAAAATATATGCTTGTACCATTTTTGCACACTATTTTACAAACACGGGCAACATCAATAACAACTTGGACATGTAATGCCCCCACCTCCTCAATGTCGTCACATAGTTGGTTATGAAGAAATTCTGCATTTTTTTCTTGCCCTAATCAATATATTGCCTTCAAAAAATAAGGCTCTACGTTGCATGTTACCATGATATTAAGTAGTGGACAATTTCTAACATCTATCAACCCATCCATCACAATGTTGCATCCTTCTATAGCTCACACTCTTTTCATTGATGCAATTTGTTCCTCTAATCGAGTTTTTTCTGTATTGATTAGTGAGAAACTTTTCATACCCAAGTGGTTCATAGTGATATAGCTTGTTGGTGCATCACTAATAGCTTGGACCATCTCTCCATAGAAAGGTGAGCGAGCAAGGTGTATTCCATTTGCATAAAAGAATCATGCAATCCCTACATTAACTGCTTCTCAACCTTGCACATCAAACAATCTTCCAATTGGGTTTGAACTGCCAATGTGTGGTCTCTTGAGAGCATATCCTGCTGCTAAATCTCTAGATAACACATCCACCTCTAATGCTCTATTTTGACTTAGAGCTACAATAGTTGCCCCTATTGTTGAAGCTTGAGAGCTCCAATTTGTAACTTTCCAATCATCCCTTTCTTGATCTTGTTGAACACATCCAAATGCTAAGAGGGGGGGGGCTGAATCAACATAAAAAAAAATTTTAACCATTCATTAACTTTAAAACCTTTAAATCAAAGCTGCAGAATAAAACATAACATGCACAACACAAGAACATCAAGATTTTTATGTGGAAAACCCAAGGAGGGAAAACCATGAAGAGGATCAACTCACAATATATGAAACAAGTTGTTACAAAGTTTGTTTTAAGCTCATTGCCAAGGAAGTTCATTGCACGCTGAATGGACTTGCAGGCTAAGGCAGACTGCCATAGGGCAAGATACAATACTTGCATTCTAAAGATTGCTTCTCCAGAGCAAGATACATTGAGATTACAAAAACATACATAATGTGAACTGATGTAGAAGAAGTATCTGACAAATGGTGGTAGTGCAGTCCTCTATGTAGCCCGAAATATGTTGTCATACAGATTCAGTACACTTCACACTTATTTGAGATATCACTGATATATTTCGCACATTATATGACTTCACATCAACTTCCACATCTCCACAAATGATTTGTTCTTCCTTATAAATATCCTTCGCGTTATCCACAAACATCACTTAGATTGGCTCAATTAGGACCTAGCAAATGAAACATGTGACCCAAAATACATCGGCTTCAAACATATACATCAACCACAAAAATTATGTTGTGGGTCAACCTAGCACATAATTGAACCTTAACCATATCATAACACAACCTTCAACACCAATGAAATAGGTCTAGATCAACTACAATTGAACGAACATACCCAGTTTGCAAAATATCAACACCACTGTCAAGATTGCTAGTTGTTAACCATTTTACCATTAGGGGGAGATTCAAAACATCATGCGGACCAAGATCAAGGCACTGGAGATCATCTACAACCTTTCTACAACATCTCCTGAATAGATCAAACATCTAAGTGATGGTGCAAAAGAACATCACCAGTGAACTGGCAAACAATGTCCAGACCAAGCCAACTACATGAAGTCATCATCAAGAATACCATACACCGAAGCACCAATAACCCTGAAACCCATGTCACTGATCCAAAATATTGTCCTCAACATCTTCCCAAAACCGTATAGCCAAAGCAATCATTGTGGCAGAATGGAAAGCATTCTAGTGAGCCAACTAAAACACCATATACTGACAAACTATGGTCCAGAGTTCCAACACTTTGTAACTTTTCTTGTACAAATGGTTGCATCTTGAAAATTGGTATAATGGTGCCCGACACACTTCATAGCATGAATCCAGAACCGCACATGCAAAACATGCAAGGCAGAAGAATGCGGAGAAAAATACTAATTGTTGTAGGAACATAGATTGTTCTATACTCAGATAAAATTCCTCAAGCAACCAAACATAAAACTGAACTCAAACACCATAGTACTAACTTCCTAGACATGTAGACCTCGACCAAGATGACTACAACGTATAATCAAATCAAGAATCAAGTAAACTAATACATACCATCTGTTCTAGACCAATATAATATCATCAAATGAATCTTTGAATTGTCTTCTAAGTCTCTAATCGATGGCATAGCTGCTCTCAAAACATCTTCAACACATACACATCATCAAATGTATCAATGCCCTCAACACATTCTCCAATTATCTCCTTAATGACAATACATATTGTCAAACATTGGGTTGACATCAATGACAAAACATGCTCTCCCTCATTTGGACAAGGATCAACACCTCTTCCAAGTATGTGAAGGAAATGAGCCTTCACCCTCATGTAAGTCCTTTGCCATGCCATTGGACAAAGCTTACATTTGGTTGTGGTTATTCCGCATGTACCTTTTTACCTTGAAACACAATCAATGTCACATCCAATTTGATTAGCCTGGTTTGATTATTGAATTATTATGTATTAACTGATAAGCAAATGGTTAGGAAAGATGATTAGAGTATGTTAAGTGAACTAATGGCACTATCTTAAGTTGACGAGAGAGAGCATCATCAACGAAAAGGTTTTAGCTGATGGAGGCAACTTGCCATGATAAAACCATGCACGCACACACACTTAGACTCATATGGCTAGTTGCATAATATTAGAATATTTTGTGTAAACCTAGAGAGCTTGTGTCGGTATTTGGGTATTGTTGATGTGTTTTTTATGCACATGTGAACACAGAATAAAATACCAAGGTATCTTATCCTCTCTTGAACAAAGTTATTCAAATGCTAAAGATTTGCCTAAGGATCAATCGAAATAACTCCAAGGTTCTTATATGTAGGTTCTCTATGTGTGGATAAGCTCAATTTAGTCTGATGTGATTATGCTGGAATCACAAGGGGACTTAGGTTTGATTGCCTAAGCGTTTAATCTGCTGGAACTTGAGTCCTATCTAATCACCGGGAAGAATAAAGAAATAGCAAAAGGTGAAAGGCTCAGAAAGTCTACTCTAAGACCTAGAATGCGAGAAGATAGATGAACGACTAGGTGGAGTCCTACTGGGCTAGGTCTCACCATCAAACTGAACAATTCAACACCAGCTCAGTGTGATCTTCTAGGGTAGTTCTGAAGATGTTCAAGTCATTACACCATCAGACACTGATCCCCATTCAAGTTAATGCATGAACAATAGATGCGTAACGACTCGAAATTAAGCTCATTTTATCCCAGTTGACCACGCAGGGCGCACTTACAGTCAGTAAGAGGCTAGTGGTTTGGACTAGGCGGATTCCACACAAGTGCATTCAGTAACTTCTTTCATTCAATCTAATTGTTTACCATCTAAAACGAAGATTCGACAAAAAACCATGCATATTGCAAAGAAACAACACACTTCACCATAACTTCAATGAAAATGGAGTTCATTTACAATCAAGGCAACAATTTCTTGCCTTCTCTTCCTAATCTACTCTAACTTCTATTCTATTTACTATTAATCATTAGCTATTCTAGCCTCTATGAACTAACTATTCACTATTAACCCTTACAAATGAAGAGCCAAAGCTTTAAATAGAGAGCTCTTTACATTTCAATGGCTCAAATTGATTTACAATCAATGGCTAGGATTACAAGATGAAAACCCTAATTAGGGTTTGTTACAACAAACTCCTTTAGCCAATGAGAAAATTACATTTCATGAGTGTGGACCAATAGATGTCAGGGGTAGGTGCCTCGAATTGTGTCATCACTGGTGAGTCGGGTACATTGAATCTGGACATGCTGATGTGGACCTATCTGACTGGAGGAACAATGATTGGGATGCCACCTTGTCTTGCGTTTGTGCTTGGTTAATCAAGGAAAGTTGTATTTTTTGATATTCAATGTGATGATGATGAGAAGCTAACTTTGATTAACTCTTCTAAAACTAACTGCTTCTTCAACGTACCCTTTCACTGACCTTGATTGATCCTCCTTTGTCTTTGATGTACTCGATGAATGATATATCTCCTTGACTCTCATGTGCTTGATGAAGCCTCCTTGATTTTGCATTATGGTGATAGGAAGTCATGGTCAAGTCACCTTCTCTAGTAGCTCATTTCGCCTTGAAGTGTTTATAAAATCCTTCTTCTGATATCCTATGGTTTCTCCATGTGGTAGAATGAGATCTTTGAGGATGGTTAGCTTTACTGTTTGCAACTCCTTGAACACTTGAAGCCTCCAACTTAGAAGCACCTTGAGTCGTCCTCCATGCATTTGAGGTGTCTTTAATGATGATGGAACTTGAATAGGTCCTCCATGCCCTTGCCTGTTCTTCCTTCTAGCCCGATTTGATTGACCTGCAAAACAAACAAAAGATGATTAAGAATACATGATATGTATATTCTAACATAGCATTTCTTACCTTAAATCATCAACAAGAAGGCATTAGGATTAATTTTGCTCTGGATCCTCTCCAAGGACAAACCCTATAATGAAATTTGCTCTGGATCCTTTCCAAGGACAAACCCTATAATGAAATTTGCTCTGGATCCTTTCCAAGGACAGGCCCTATAATGAAATTCGCTCTAGACCCTTTGGAAGGGTCAAGAGTGAAAATTGACAAAGTTGCTCAATTCTTCATATTTTCATCATTTCTTTGCCTTGAACTTAACCTTTCAAACGTCCTTCCATCATGATTATGCAACTAGCCTCCATCCTAGCTCGAAACAAGGTGAAATAGAGAGTCCTAAGGATTTCGCTTTGGACCCTTTGGAAGGATCAGGAGCGAAATTTGTGATTTAGTCTCAATTCTATCATTTCCTTTGCTCCAAATTACTTTTAAGGCAAGTATATATCAACCCTCTCTCAACCATGTCACAAGAACAAAGATCTTGGTCTTCAAACAAGGAATAAATAGAGGTTTAAAAAATTTCGCTCTGGACCCTTTGGAAGGGTCAGGAGTGAAATTGATGTTTAGGCTCAAATTTTCCATCATTGACTCAATTTTCAACCTTTCCTCATCAAAACAAGTGTTTTGCCTTCAAAAACACTTGGGAATGGATTAGTTCATAGGTTTGAGCAAGGTATAATGCTTTATGAAGAAATTCGCTCTCAACCCTTTGGAAGGGTCAGGACCGAATTTGCTCTTTTGGCTCAATTCTCATCCTTTTTCACTTAACTTTGTCTTAAACTTGATATTTGATCCTTTTCTCTCCATGATCTTGCAAATTTGCCCTTACTTTTACTCAAAATGACAACCATTCAATGACTTTGGTGAAGAATTAGGTCTTTTAGGGAATTTCGCTCTAGACCCTTTGGAAGGGTCAGGAGCTTGGATAAATTTCACTCTGGACCCTTTGGAAGGGTCAGGAGCGAAATTTGCAATTATGCCCAAATTATTGACCTTCTCATCACTTGACTTTGTTGCACACATCAATACTCTCTCAATAAAGTCCTAGGGACAAGGTTTATAATGCAAATTAGGACCAAGAAGAGAGATCCAAGGATATTCACTTTGGACCCTTTGGAAGGGTTAAGAGCGAAATTGGCCTAATTGCTCAAACTCTTAACGTTTAGTGAGCATGACCTACTCAAATGCATGTCTAAGGGAGCCTCTGAGTTCAATCAACCTCAATTAATGCCATGGAACCTAAGCTTGATGCAAATTAGGGAGATCCAAGGAAATTCGCTCTGGACCCTTTGGAAGGGTCAGGAGCGAAATTGAGGAATTAGCCTTAAATATCAATCAAACATTCAAACTTTACCCTCACTCATATTGTCCTGGCTTTAGATCATGCTAACAAATCACCCTAAAGAAGCGCCTAGCTCAAAATGCTGGATCACAAGCACATCCTGACAATTTCGCCCAGGTACCTGTTGATGTGTTTTTTATGCACATGCGAACACAGAATAAAATACCTAAAGGTACCTTATCCTCTCTTGAATAAAGTCTCTGAATGCTGAAGATGTCGCGAAAAGGATCAATCGGGATGACTTCAAGGTTCTTTGTATGTAGGATCTCTACGTGTGGATAAGCTCTCTGTGGTATGATGTGATTTGCTGGAATCACAAGGGGACTTACACTCAATGACCTGAACGTCTGATTTGCTAGAATCACAAGTCCTACTAACTAACTGGAAGACAAATAAATGGCAAAAGATACAAGGTTCAGGAAGTCTACTCTACTCCCTAGAATGCAAGAAGATGGATGAATGACTAGGTGGATTCCTACTGGGCTGGGTCTCACCATCAGGCTGAACAATTCAACACCAACTCAATGCGATCTTCTAAGGGATGCTTCTAATATGTTTAAATCGTACACCATCTGACAATGATCACCATTCAAGAAAATGCATGAAACAATAGACGTGTAATGACTTATGATTAAGCTCATTTGTTCCAGTTGACCACGCAAGGGGCACTTACCATCAACAAGAGGCTAGTGGTTTGGATTAGACGGATCCCACACAGGTGCATTCAACAATTTCCTTCATTCGATCTAATCATCTACCATCTAGAATTGAAGATTCAACAAGAAACCATGCATATTGCAAGAAACGACACACTTCACCATTACTTCAATGAAAATGGAGTTTGTTTACAATCAATGGCAACAATTTCTTGCCTTGTCCTCCTATTCTACTCTAATTGCTACTCTATCAACTGACTATTCACCTTCTAACTACTCTCTATCTATCTCTATTATTAGCCTTTCACAAATGAAGAGTCGGGGCTTATATAGTGCCCACAATACAATTCGATGGCTAAGATCAATTTGAGATCAATGGCCAAGATTCAATAATGAAAACCCTAATTAGGGTTTGTTACAACCATTACATAACATTTAATGCTTGACCAATGATAAAATTACATCTTTAGGACACATGTCTTCTCTGGAAAAATCGACCAATGGATAGCTGGGGTAGGTACATCGAAGTTTGTGCCACCTCCCATGAGTTAGGTACATTGAATCTGGACACGCTGAGGTGGACCTATCCGACTGGAGGAGTGATGACTAGGATGCCACCTCGTCTGACACCTGGTTGATGCCAATTTGATGTTGTTGAGAAGCTAGTTTTAATTAACTCTTCTGAGACTATCTGCTTCGTCAACGAACCCTTGCTCTAACTTCTTTTGTCTTTGATGTGCAGGATGATGATGTACCTCGCCTTGGACTGCTGGATTGGAAGAGGTTAGTCATGATGATGCTTGACCGAAGAAGGCCGTCCTTATCCTTGCTTGATCTTCTTTGATGAGAACCTGCCGACTTGTAGATCCTTCGGACTTTGGAGTCGCCATCTTGATACCTACACAACATTTCAAAATTAGTAATATATCTTGAAGTCTAGAAATTAAACTTAAAAGGAAGATTTAAGATTTTAATTAGGAAACTTCATGATAAATCTTGAGTTATCATTTCCTAATTAACCATGTAATACTTAGATTTTTCCAAAACAAATGTCCAAAAATCAAACCTTAAACAAGGGTGTCAAGATGATTTTGCCATACCTCCTCTTGAGTATTAAACTCTAAGAAATGATATAAAAATAGATGAATTTCGCTAGGCAAAGTTTAAATCATAGCCTCCTCTTGGATGAATCACGCCTCCATTAACCTCCAACACTTGGCAAACTTCACCTCCAATCTTCTGGATTTCGCTCCTCAAATTGCTCCTCAATTAGTAGAATTTCGCCTCCAACATGCTATATTTCGCTCCTCCAATTCGCACTTCAACTTTGCACTTGAAAAAGGATGAATGAATGATTAAAACTTGAACAAAGCATCTCCTATTATATAGAGCGCTCACCCCTTTGCTTCCTCTAGGCCGACTTGGCAAAAAAGGAGGTAAAAAATAAGTAAAATCTCAAAAAAGGGGGCCGACTTGGCTAATAAAAACAAAATAAGGCCTTGAGAGCTTTATTAAAAATTAATTTTAAATGCCTCCAAAATAAATTTCGATTTTCTAAGGCTTAAAATCAATTTATTAAATGCCAAAATGCTTTAATTTAATGCTAATTTAATTTTAATTTTCCAAATGCCTCAAAATTAGCAATTCTGGCGATCAAATGCAATTTGGAGAATATTAATTTTCAAAACAAGGCTTGATTAAACTCCATGATGATTTCGCCCTAGACCCTCTCTGAGGGTCAGGAGCGATTTTCTAATTTTACCCTTGAATACTTCACATCTTGACTTGAAAATCTCCTGGAGGGTAAATTGATATCCAGTTAATGTGTTGCACTTCAAATTTGACATTTTGCGTGAGGAAAAATAGGTGGAAATGTCAATTTCGCCTTGGACCCTCAGCAAGGGTCAGGAGCGATTTTTTGCAAATTGGACTTAATTCTCCATCATTTTTCATTAAAACTTTGTTCGCCACTAAGCAATGATCTTGCTTTAACCACTCCATCCAAATTTGCTTCGTTGTTGCCAGGTAAAATGAGGATTTCCAACATTTTCGCTTTGGACCCTCTCTGAGGATCAGGAGTGATTTTTCATTTTTGGCCTAATTGCCTCTTTTGTTGATCATCCAAATTATATTCAACGGGTAAAACATGCTTTCCTTCATCCATTCCAATTATAAAAATCACTTTGACCTTGTAAGAAAAATGCACATTTGAAAATTTCGCTCTGGACCCTCACTGAGGGTCAGGAGCGATTTTTGCTACCTGGACCAAAATGCTTCACTTTTCATCTCAAAATTTCTTTGCTAAGGAAGATGTCATCTTGTTTCATGCTATGAATAAGTTCTCATGTACAAGAAAAGTCAAAAAAATGTGCATACAAAGAATTTCGCTCTGGACCCTCAGCAAGGGTCAGGAGCGATTTTACCTTTCCTGGGCAAGACTCCTTCATCTCATCATCTTTAATCAAGTCTGGATACTTTATCATGCTCATTTCATCCTCCACCATGCCTTTGACATCTCGAATCGACCAAATAAGGCTAGCAATGACCTCTATAAGATTTTTCGCCCTGGGCCCTCTCTGAGGGTCAGGAGCAATTTTTGTGTTTTCAACAAGGTCCTTCATCATTTCAAGTTAAAACTCCTTCAGGTGGGTGGAGAAAGTCATTTGTTTCCCCTTCATACTCAAAACTTGGTCTCTTTTCACTGCAAAATGAAGGAAATCAAAATTTCGCCCTGGGCCCTCTCTGAGGGTCAGGAGCGATTTTTCCTTTAGTCTCCAAAATTCATCCTTTTTTTATGTCTTCAACCTTCAAAAAGCATCAAGTCACGTCCAATCATCCTTCCGGGAGACCCGGCACAAAACAAATTAGAAAAGTCAGTGACAAATATGACTTAAACAACATTTTCGCCCTGGACCTTTAGCAAGGGTCAGGAGCGATTTTACCCTTTTAGGCCAAACTGCTTCAAATTTAAGTCGCAAACCACTTCACAAGGCAAGTCAGGTCATTTTCAAGGCCAGAAACAAGGTTTCAAATTCAAGCGAGTTGGCATATGATGTCTACAATGAATTTCGCTCTGGACCCTCAGCAAGGGTCAGGAGCGAAATTTCTAATCTTGGATAAAATCCATCATCTCAAAGTTTTCAAACATTTCCAATTTTCCCTTCAAAATGCCTTGCAAGTCAACATTTGGTCAAATAAGGCAAGAAATGAGTCCTAGATTGATTTTCGCCTTGGACCCTTAGCAAGGGTCAGGAGCGAGATTCGCTTTGGACCTCCTGAGAGGGTCAGGAGCGAAATTCGCTTTGGACCTTCAGGAATGGGTCAGGAGCGAAATTTGACTTTTTGAACTCTCCGTCAGGATAATTTTATGGAATATAACATTTAAGTATAAGAAAGACTTATACTTTAAGTTATATTCCATACATACTTTCAGGATGTTTGAGAGTGGTTTCAGACCTCTAGGAGTTATATTGCAAAATCTAGTTTTTGGAGGTTTTTCAGTTTCTAGACTTAGTCAAATTTCAGGATCAGGACATTCCAGACTTAGCCAAATTTCAGGATCAGGACTTTCCAGACTTAGCCAAATTTCAGGATAAGGACATCACTCCAGCAGGACCTGCTATCCAGGTGATCCCCTTGGCGACACTCAAAATGCAAAGGCTAACAGACAAAACCCTAAAAGACCTAAAAACAAACCCCAGAAAAGCAAAAAGCAGGGGTCCCCATTTGCAATGGGGCGATGTGTGAAATGGTCACAACAGTACCCTTGGAAGGACAGGACCTACAGAGGAATTTCACTCTGGACCCTTTGGAAGGATCAAGAGCGAAATTTTGCTTTTTGGCTCAAATTCTCCAATTTTCTTCATCCCACTTGCTTGCAACTTGCTCACAAGGCATAGGTAGGTCATTTCTCACTCAGTCAAGGCATAGGAGTAAGGATTTTAACCCATGTTAGAAGCAAGAGAGGTTTTTAGAGAAATTCGCTCTGGACCCTTTGGAAGGGTCAGGAGCGAATTTTGTGATTCTGCTCAAATTCATGACCTTTTCTCCAAATTTCCATGTCTAAGTTTGTCCAAGGCATCTCCAAGGGTGGATTCAAGCTAATTTCCCCTCAAGTCATGCCTTAGGATGAAGGTTTTGTCCAAAATAGGAGTCAAAAGGGAACTAAGGAGGATTTTGCTCTTGTCCCTTTGGAAGGGTCAGGAGCAAAATTTAACAATCTAGCTCAAATTCTTCACCTTTTGCTCAAACTTTTAGTTTAGCCTTAATCCTTAGGGGTTTTCTAAGGGCAAAATAGGCCAATTTTATACCAATCAATGCCTAGAGGACAAGAACTCATCATCCATTGACTTGACCAACTCAAACCTTAAAAGGGAAAATCCTTGATGATACTCACTCACAAACCTTCATTCACTTCCTTAACTCAGAGACATAGGTCTCAAAAGGCAAGACTCCTAACATGACACAAAGACTTCCTTAATCTCAATCAAGACTCGACCCTCGAAGCAAGACCCAGGCCTAACCAAGAGAAAGCTTTCAACAGAGACCCTGACCTAGACCACATACTGACCAATTTGAGCCTAAGTAGACCATCCTATCCTAACAAGCCCTCTGGCAACCCTTCAATGCAAAGACTAATAGCCAAGAACCTAGAAGACTAAGTCGGGAAGACTAACCCTAGAAAGCAAAAAGTAGGGGTCCCCATTTGCAATGGGGCGATGTGTGAGTACGTCACAACAGGTATCTAGCCAAACTTAACACAAGAATGTGCTACTTGCCGATATGTATTTGTATATAGTCACTTCAGAAAATGGGTCCCGAATAAAATGAGAATTTGCATAGGAAGTAAAATTATACTTTTGTTTTAGGAAATGAAATTAATATTAAATAAACAATAAAATAGAAAGAAAATTTTCATTGAATGTTAATACTCTTATTCAAATTAAATGAGAAAGAATAAAATTACTTAAATATAATAAAATACAATATATACACATTAATATTCAATGATAAACTTAAAAGGAAACTCCTCTTCCCCTCACGTGTCTAGCCTTCCACTATTTGCATGCATGCCTCTTGTTGCTAAAGGCTGGCAAGGATTGTGAAACTTGGCTTCACTCTTGCGAGACGCATGTCTTAAAAAGAACAAGGAATGATTCCTTTGGGGGGGAAGTTTTTGTCCTTTAGTTTTGGAGGAGCCTCTTATGTAAGGGGAGTTTTTGGGAAAGGATATACTTATTTATTGGGGTTTTCTATATCCAAAACAAATGGTTTAGAGACAAGGGAGGGATGCAGTTGGTAGAAAATGATGAGATAAACTTATCACTCGAAGCCAAGGATTGGCATTTCTGTGGACTAGCACTATAAGTATATATAATAGTAGACTTCAAGAAGATACTATTTGCATAGAACATTTTGCAGCTTGTGGGTAACATCTAGCAATGAATTTATCCTCTTTCGGTTAGAATTAATCATCTACAAGAGGTGATAGGTGCACATAGAAACTTATTTATGCTATTCTTAAAACCTTGAGAGGTATTCGCAGTTCTATGGACAACAATTAATTGGCGAGCACAAACTGTTTTGTGAGATTATCTGCATAAGAGAGTGAACAAGTTCTAGTTTGGGCATATGGAAACAAATCTCTGAAACACCCGATTTATTCTGCAACCAAGACTTCAGCTTTAAATATACAAATATATTAACTATCGTTCAGTTTGTAAAATTCCTTGCAATTTTTATGCACAACAATTTATAACTGCACTTTCCTTTAGTAAGTTCATATGTGATTGCCACATTTCTGCAACAATGAGCACAAATAATTAGACTAATATGAAAACGTTTCCCCTCATAATACCAAACAATCGAATGACCATTAACAGTAATGTTCTTTGCAAAAGTTGACAAGTCTTAGTAAGGGTATTGTTGATGTGTTTTTTTAGACACGATCTAACACTAAATAAAATACCTTAAGAGTATCTTATCCTCTCTTGAACAAAGTCACTCAAATGCTTAAGATTCGCATAAGGATCACTTGAGATAACTCCAAGGTTTATAAGTGTCGGGTCACGATGTGTGGATAAGCATGAGTGGTCGTTGTGATTGTTGTTTCATCAAGGGGCCTTACGTATGAGAAGACGTCACGAAGTGCTTTACAGATGGTATGCAATGAAACTTACTTATTATTACTATTAAGGTTTATCAAAAAAATTGCAAAAGGTGAAGGTTTAGAGATACTTAGCTAAGCTGTTCCTAAGAATGGATAGATAAAGGACAGTTCAAGTGAAACTCTACTAATCTTAGTATTGCCATGCAACAAAAACTCCACTAAAATTAGAGCAATCTTCTAAGGGAATTCAGAGATTTTCAAATCGCTACTAAGCACAGACACCATCAATTGAATGCATATCCATGATTAAGCAACAATTGAACTTGAGAACTTTCAATGATTCCAATTGACCACGCATGGAACACTTACAATCAGTAAGAGGCTAGTGGTATGTGTTATCACAAAAGTTTGCACCCTTGTTGAGCTATCAACTCAACAACCTTGTGAAACACAAAAACAACCCCGAAGTATGGGACCTTGCGCAAGGGGGTTGAATCTCCGGAAAAGGTCGGCTTCCTTCTCAATCCAGGTGCAAGTGTTGAACCAACTCAACACTTCAAAACTTACTCCTAAGCCTATCCTAACAACTTGCAAAGGAAAAGAGAAAAGGAAAATGCTTAAAATGAAAGGAGGTGATGCACCAAGATAAGAGAGTGTTTCTCTGCCTACCCGAAATGACACAAAGAATCAACTGAAATACCCAGGAGATGCACAAACTTCAGTTGTATGAATGACCCCAATGCATGTATGGACGTTAGAATTCATTGAATGTCAAGAGGGGAGAAGGTTTCCCACAAGTCACACTCAAAAATAAAATTAACATAGCATATATGAGAGAAGAGCCACAAAACATACACCGATGAAGAAGGTAAGAAAACATACACAACATACATAACTTGAAGAAAGGCAAGAATAGCAATTTCAATTCATTTGAAGGCCAATGGCCAAACTTACAGTTGCAAAATGCAGAAAAATACAAGAGAAGTGAAAGAACATGGAATAGCTCAAGCCAGCATGGAGAGAGCCCTTTACAATGAGGCTTAACAGCCTTTATATAGAAAATTGGTTACAAGAGCGATCATGACCCCTATGTTTGCAGGGAAATGTCAATCTGGGAGTGCAGAGAAGTGCATGCACTTGACTTTTGTACATGCAAGCAACCTAGCCATACCCTGAAAATGCAACCCTGAGAAGGGTGGATTGACTGACCTTCCAAAGTCAGAGCATGCAGACATGACATAAGTTACCACAACAAGCATGGCCCTATACCTCTCCTGATTGGAAATCCTGCCAAAATCATTAAATGCACCCCTGTGGCTCCACAAAAGAAGGTGCACAAGTCACAAAAGTCATCAGAGCATTTAAAGCTTTGAGTGTTGATCACGCCATCCGGAAATGTTGCCAGCCGGAAAGAAGTCTGAGGACTTCGGAAACTCGAGTTTCCAAGGTGGGGAAGACAAGGAAAGAACTTCGGAACCTCAGGGTTCTGGGGAAGGGAAGAAGAAGAGAAAGGAGGGTTCTGAAGTTCTGGGGTACAAAAAAGGAGGGGAAAGAAAGGGAGGAACTTTGGAACCTAGGGGTTCCGGAGTTTTCGAAAAAGAAAGGAGAGGCAGCAAAGGGAAGGAACTTTGGAACCTCGGGGATCCGAAGTTCCGGGGAACTGAGAAGAAAACGAAGGGGGAACTTCGAAACCTCGGAGCTACGGAGTTCCGGAGAAGAAAAACAAGAGAAGGCAAAGAGAAGAAACTTCGGAACCTCAAGGTCCGGAGTTCCGGGGAAGTAAGAAAAGATTAAGGGAGGAACTTCCTCTGGGCAAGACAACACCTCACGCTTCATAATTCTTCTTATTTTCTCTTTGATCAACTGGGGCAGCGCTGGTCCATGGATCGTATCTCTGATCGGTTCTTACTGATGGACCAAGGGTGTCATAAAATGACAACATTTTTGGCGATTTTTGCAGGATGCGTGCCTGCTCAGCACGAAGTCCAGAAGCCTTGAGCATCCATTGGGCACTGAGTCATTGAAAAGACCCAAAACATGTGTGTGCCATCACTTGGAGGAAAACTGGAAACTAGAGTGCACACCCTCTTAAGGAGAATGCGGTAGGTGCACAAGCACTTATGAAAGCAAAACAACTTCTAGTCTAATATTTACATAGTGTTGATGTGTATTTTGTACACGACCAAACACAAAATAAAATACCCAGAGGTATCTAATCCTCTCTTGAGTAAAGTTACCGAATGCTGAAGATATCGCAAAGAAGGATCAATCGGTGAAACTTCAAGGTTCTTTTATGTAGGTTCTCTACTCATGGATAAGCACTAGTGGTCGTTGTGTTTACTATTTTTCAAGGGGCCTTACGTACTTTCAGAGAAAGCTTGTTCATGTGACTACTTTTCAAATGAGGGAACAGGATTTTCCTAACGCTCACTGGTTTCAAAAAAGATCAAAAGATAATGGGTTTCAAGGAGGCGAGACTAAATTAATCCTAAGAATGACTCAGTGATGATTGGTCTTGATAGGACCCTACCAATTCAGTATTGCCAAGAGGTCACAACTCCACTGGAATTGGCGCGATCTTCTATGGGGATTCAATGATTTTCAAATCACTAAAGGGGATAGATACTATCAGTAAGATACATATCAATGCCTCCAACAATGATTGAACTCTTAAACAATCTCGATGTTTCCAGTTGACCACACAGGGCGTTCTTACAATCAATAAGGAGCTACTAGTTTGGAATGTGAGTCTTATCAAAGATCAAGCACAACATTCGTCCTTCAAACTTAAAACTTAAATGCTATCTCTACTAAGAGTGATTCAAGAAGATAAACAACCATGAAAATAGCCACAAGGATTGCAATAAAACACCATAACTTCAATATTTTATTGATCTCATAGCCAAATAAAACAACAATTGTTCAAATTTCTCTCTTCACACCTTATTTCTCTCCTGCTGATATTAAACTTATTTCTCTCTAACTCTCTAACTTTTTTCTAACTTCTCAAAATGAAATGAGTGAGGGTTTATATAGCACTCTCAAATACAATGAATGGCCTGGATCAAAAGAAGATCGATGGCTGAGATTCTGACACCTAATCCCTAATTAGGGTGTTACAAAAAAGTCCCCATTTAGATAAACATTATCAGTCCATAGCCAATAAGAATTGGCACAAATAACGAGGAGACATAGACCAATAGGAATTAAGCTGCCACGTCATTTTATAACAACTTTTCATCTAGAACTTTGTTCCCCTTTCTATGCTCTTTTCTAGCATATTCAATGAATCTGGACATGACCACCTCAATCTCAGCAATGGGAATCTCAGGAAGATTCTTCATCCGTTCCTCCAAGTGAAGAACTTGATCAAAGGCAGTGAGAAGAGTTGTCTCCCATCCAAGCTCCACCTCTTTTGTTTTCTCAATCAGGAACATAGAAGCATGCATCTGATTTCGCTGCTCTTCAGTGATTGTGTTCTCCTCTTTGCAAAAGATGATCTTGATCTTGTCTTCCAATTCTTGGATGTCTACATCTGTCTCGATCTCAATTCTTCTACCAAGGATCGTACACAATACCTCAAATACCTTGTCTTGAATAGGGTGGATGGTTCCCTCAACTTGGCTGCACCTGGAACTGATATCTTCGAAAAGAACTTCCTTTATCTGGAGCAAAGTTGATGACTGCAGAAGACTATGGGATTCTCCACTCATTATCTTCTCTTGTGCTAGAATTTGTCTTGGTGTCCTTATCACTTGCAAGACCGGGATGACAACATCTCTAGTGTGAGCAAATGCATCCACAGTTACCAATAGATTATGGATGATCTCAAGAACTTGGATAGCACGGTGGACCGTCTTCATCATCCTTATTGCAAATTCCATGGCCACCTTGTAAGATTCATCAATCCAAGAACTCGTGAGTTGGACCAAGCTCTTTACCCTTTCCGCCTCATTTATTGATTCAAGAGGAAGTGCATGCAAAGGAGATATTGCTGGATCCTGTCGTCTCAAAGGTTGATTAAGATGGCTAAAATAATTCCTCCAAGCACTGACCTCCTTTTCTAGTTTCTTATTCTTTTCCATTTCTTCTTTGAGTTTGTCATTAAGTGCTTTCAGTGAATCAGTTGCTTCTTCCATGGCTTGCACAATGGTAAGTGGACCAAGATCAAATGTTTCCAAATCGTATTCTTCTGCTAGAATCTCATCCTCATACTTGTCCACCAATGGTGTAGCTATCTGCAATTTTCTGGATCCTGTCTCATCCCTAATTACCTTTGACATCTTTGTGGCCGCCTTCTTTTCTATTTCTTCATGAGAATTTCCTATGAGGCTTTCCAAGTCAAATACTTGTTCTTCCTCTTCGACCACAACTACCCTTGTCAACCTCTCTTTTAGCCAATCTGGAATGGTAGATTTCCTTTCCCTCAGTTGTATTTCTTTAGGCAGAGGTCTATCTTCCCTGAAAGGAGATGTTGCTTCATCATCATTCTTTTCTTCTTGTTGCTCATTAGCAGCAACCTGGGGAGATTGACTCGATGAATGCTGAGGTGTCTGTCCTTTTCCTTGTTTATCATTTTGTACCATGGATTCCATAGACTCATCAATTTCATACACTATCTACCTCTGATCTTCTCCTTGACTTGCTTCCTTTTCATGCCTAGAAGATGTGCTTGGTGGACGATCAGGATTCACTTTCTACTTCTTCTTGGAAGGCTCTCTCTTCTCAGGTCCTTTCCTCTTTGAACCTTTGGAATGAGAAGTATTCTCACTCACACTTGCCTCTCCTTCTTCTGGTCTTGTTTCCAAGGTGAATGTCATGGATACATTCTGCTCCTTCAACTTTTGATGTTGTACGTCCACCCATCTGCAAGTGCAAGATAAAACAGGAGCCATCAAAGCTCTAAGGTCTGAAACCTTGGGCTCATTCCAATCTACCTTCACTTCTTTATCTTCCTTCTCATAGGATGATTGAAGGTATCTACCACTGTCCTGGGCTTGATCAGCTACTCTGTAAACTTTACACTTTCTGATGAAATCCAAGGGTAATCTGGAATGCATCTTTCTTTTCACTTCTATATCATCCTGAATATTCATCCAGAAGTCTTCTACTTGAAACTCATGCTTGTACTTCTTCCCGACTGTCTCTTCTATATGCCCATGAGGATCGAAATTCTCCCTTGAGGCAAAGGATGTGAATGAATATAGAGATAACTCCTCCGCATCTTCCGCAGCTTGAGTATTAGGACACACTTCAATTGAATTTCCCAACAGGATAGGCGTGGGAATTCCATTTCCATGCTTGTGTCTTGATGCTCTAGCATAAGCTGCCAACTGCCTAGTCACCTCAAGTAATATTATCGTGTCTGTAGGATATCTCGGCAACATGAAGGGAGGTGAAGGACATCCATGAACTCTGATGTATGTGAATTTTGGAAACTGAATGAACCATGCACCATGCTTCTTCACGAGCTCCTACGCATCCAGAGACAGTCGATTGTGAATCCCTCCTTGCAATGTCCTGGTGACAAACATCGTGAAGGTGTCATTGACTAGCTTGTAGTCACTCCTTGGCGGATGATGCAGTTGAACATAAGAATCACAAACTCTTATTTCTCCGGGTCCTCTCCCAACAACTCCTCTGTGAGGTAGCCCTGCATATTCAAAACTTCTGATCAAGGCACATATAACATATGAACTCATGTGAAATGACTTGGTAGGAGTTAGCCTTCTCAATTGCACATCCAGGTTGTTGCTAATGATTCTAGCCCAATTAAGCATTCCCTTTCCTTGGACGATCACTTGTATGAAGAAGAACATCCACTTGTCAAAGAAGAAAGCTTGAGAAGCACCCGTAACCCGATTGAGCAAGGTTATCAAGTCCTTGAATTCTTCTTGGAAGTCGATTCTGTGCAGTGTATTGGGAATCTTGTTCAAGCGAGGTCGACTTTTGAGCAACCAGTTCTTGTTGATGAAGTTTAAACAGGAATCGGGATCATCCTCATAGATAGACCTAACTCCATCCAAACTCTTGTAGATCATGTCTCTATGCTTTGGGAGATGAAAGGCTTCACTTATAGCTTCCTCCGAAAGGTAGGCTAAGACAGTTCCATCCTCGGCTACGATCGTCCTTGAATGTGAATCCTAGTGTCGGGCACATTCGATCATCAACTCGTGACACTTGACTGCAGGAGGGAAACTCGCGGCCTTGATGATGCCACTCTCAATTATCTTCTTCGCAACAGGTGACAGCTTGCCGATGTAGGGCACTTCCCGAAACTTCTTCACATTGAAGTTTCCTAGATTGGTGTCTTCAATATTGCTCCACTTGGACACGATCCTGGTCTCCAATTCATCGTTCTTCTGATCCTCCTTGATGAGAGCATGCCGAGTAGTGGATCCACCGGTCCTGGGGGTCATCATTTGATATCTACACAAAAGCTTAAAGTTAGGGTTTGAGCATAATACCTTAAGGTATGGGATTTAAATCTTTTCAAGGAATTAACTAAATATTAATTTGAAAATAATGTGATAAATCCTAGAATTACGAATTTTCAAATTAATATTAAATGAGAATTGAAATCAGATTGTACTTAGACTTTCAAAAGATTGCTATGGAAAATCAAACTAAATTTTGAATAAACTTTCAAAATCTGATTATACATACCTCTTCCTTGACTTTAAGCTATCAACCTTTGAAAAATGAATAAAGGAAAATGATAATTTGCTAGACAAAGATGTTTGATCTTAATTTTAGACTCCTCCTTTGGATGAATTAACCTCCAATCAGCCTTCAAGCCTCCTTCAAATCTGGAAATTCGCCTTCAATCAGCTTCTCAATCAGAAATTCGCCTTCAACTAGTCTTCAAATATCTTCCAAAATCTGGAAATTATCTTTCAATCTGCTCAATTTCGCCTTCTTAATCAGAAATTCGCTTTCAATTAACCTTCAAGATCTGGAAATTTGCCTTCAACTA
Organism: Cryptomeria japonica; assembly: GCF_030272615.1. Taxonomy (NCBI): domain Eukaryota; kingdom Viridiplantae; phylum Streptophyta; class Pinopsida; order Cupressales; family Cupressaceae; genus Cryptomeria; species Cryptomeria japonica. Next base: position 69,059,893 of record NC_081413.1, on the reverse strand, counting down.
GTAAGAAATTCGCCTTATAGGTCTGCTCTTCAAGTTCGCATGAGAGAAAGTGAATGAATGATTTAAAATTTCAAAAGAACACCTTCCCTTTATAGGGCGCTCACCCTATTTTGCCTCTAGGCCAACTTTGTAAAGGCTTAAATAAAATAAAATAAAACTCCTCTATAAGCATGGCCGACTTGTTTGCAAAGGGAAAATAATGAATTTTGAGCGCTCAAGTGTGATTTTTTAATTTTTTTAAATTAATTTCAAAGCTAAGGTGGATTCTTCATTTATTTCAAGGCTTAGAAAAAATTAATTAATCCATTTATAAGTGCCTCAATTTATGCGAATTTGTCTTAATCTCCCAAATGTGTTTTAATTGGCAAATTTAATGAAAAGCTATAAGCTAGCTTAGTGAATGCTAAAGCTTGACCAAGGTTTGATGAATTTTCATTTTCCTTAGGCACTAGAATGTTCATAGTTTAGGTCTCTCCAAGGAGGTTTGTTTGAACTTTTTATCTAGGTTTTGTTCACTTCATTAATCAAAATCCTTACAACCTAGATTTGCCATGACTCCATGTTCTTGTCATCATGATTTTGCAATTTGCTTTTGGAAAGGTGAATAATAGGTGTCTTCAAGGATTTTCGCCCTAGACCCTTTGGAAGGGTCAGGAGCGATTTTTTTGATTAGGCCTTAAATACCCCATTTTTCTCTCCAAAATCCTCCGGAAGGTGAACATACGCTTGTTTTGGCTTAACAAAACCTAGGATTTCAACCTTTTAGCCTTTCACATGGGTAAATTAGGTGAGAATGGGAATTTTGCTCTAGACCCTTTGGAAGGGTCAGGAGCGAAATTCACCCTTTAGGTCACAACTCACCTTTGTTTGATCAAAAACCTTCTCTAAGGCAATCTCCAGGGTCCATTCTCAACTTGGTAATCTCAACTTGGCAGTATTGGTTTGATCCTCACAAGGCCAAAAAGGTCAAATTTGCTCAAAACCTAGCCAGGGATAGGACGCATCCAGAATTTCGCTCTGGACCCTTTGGAAGGGTCAAGAGCGAAATTCCAATTTTAGCTCAAACTATGCATCTTTAATGGTCAAGAGTCTATCCCAGGCAATCCAAATGGTATCTCTCACCCTTGTTTAGGCCTGACTTCACTCAAATCTTGAGGAAAAAGGTGGTTTTAGGGTTTTTCGCTCTAGACCCTTTGGAAGGGTCAGAAGCGAATTTCCTGTTTGTAGCTCACTTCTCCATCATTTCCACTTCAAATCACTTCACAAGGCAAGGAAACACTTCTCTTCTCTCATCCAACTCCAGTTTGACTTGATTTTGCAAGGAGAAAAAGGTGATTGAAGAATTTTCGCCCTGGACCCTTTGGAAGGGTCAGGAGCGAATTTCTTCCTCTTAGCCCAAAATCATCATTTTGGAGACAACAATCAACTCAAAAGCAATCTCAAGGGCATCTTTGACCTTAGACTAAGCATGGTTTAGCACAAATTTGAAAGGAATATGGAGATTTTAGGATTTTCGCTCTGGACCCTTTTGAAGGGTCAAGAGCGAAAATCTTGTTTTAGGGTTATTTCTCCATCCTTTCAACTTCAAATCACCTCCAAGACTTAGAACACCTTGCCTCACTCCTCTCTAGGCCATAAAAATCAAAATTTTAACTTGCCTTGCAAAGAAAATAGGTGGAATTGGGATTTCGCTCTGGACCCTTTGGAAGGGTCAAGAGCGAAAATCTTGACTTGAGCTTACTCCATCATTTGTCCTCAATCAACTTCAACAGGGCAAGAACACCTCTCCTCACACTCATCCACACCATAAAGAGTCCAAGTTGACTTGATTTTGTAAGGAAAACAAGGTGATTTTAAGATTTTCGCTCTGGACCCTTTGGAAGGGTCAGGAGCGAAAATCTTGTTTTGATTCAATTCCTTTAGATTCAATGATTTCTAGCAACTTGAAATCACTCTTAGGGACATCTCCTTGATTTTACCTTAGCCCACACTTGATCTAGCACAAAGTTGATAGCAAAGAGAGGTTTTGAGAAAATTCGCTCTGGACCCTTTGGAAGGGTTAGGAGCGAAAATCTCATCTTTGACCAAAAATCATCATTCTCTCAACTTGAAACTTCATTGCAAGGTAGAATCTCATCTTTCTTCACCCTAGGAACAAGGTTTTAAGCCTAAGAAAGGTCAAAAAGTAGGCTTGTAAGGAATTTCGCTCTGGACCCTTTGGAAGGGTCAGGAGCGAAATTTCCTTTCTTGGCTAAAATCCTTCAGTTTCATAGCTACCAAACACTCTTAAAGGCAAGATCATGTTCATTCTCCTTCTCATCATGTCTTGGACATCAAGTTTTAGTCAAATAAGGGAGGAAATGCATCTTACAGAGATTTTCGCTCTGGACCCTTTGGAAGGGTCAGGAGCGAAAATCAAGATTTTGGGCTAAATTCTTCATTTCTCCAATTCAAAACAACCTCAAGAGGCAATGACATGTTATCTCACTTCCATTCACACCATAGAAAACCAAGGACTAAACCTCCTTCAATGGAAAAATATGTGTTTTTAGGAATTTCGCTTTGGACCCTTTGGAAGGGTCAGGAGCGAAATTCATCTTTTGGTCCAAAATCCTTCACATTCCAATGCTTCCAAACATTTCCAAAGGCTACAAGATGTCCATCCTTCCTTTCAAGATACCCTGCAAATCAAAACTTAGTCAAACTAGGGAGGAAATGAGCTTTAAGAGGATTTTCGCTCTGGACCCTTTGGAAGGGTTAGGAGCGAAAATCTCATTCTAGGCTTGATCACTCACTTTTCCAACTTCAAATCTCATCACGAAGCAAACTTAGATCATTTTCCACCTAAGGACAAGGTCTCAAGCTCAAACAAGGTAGCAAATGAAGTTTATGATGAATTCCGCTCTAGACCTTTTGGAAGGGTCAGGGGCGAAATTCTCCTTTAGGCCAAAATCTTGCTCTTCAAAATCAACCAATTCCATCTCAAGGCAAGAACATACCAATTCATCCTCAAACAAGTCCTAGAAACCAACACTTAGCCAAAATTGGGAAGGAAAGCCAAAATTGGGAAGGAAATGTGGGCTACAAAGATTTTCGCTTTGGACCCTTTGGAAGGGTCGGGAGCGAAAATCAAGATTTGAGCTTGGCTCTTGACCTTTTCAACTCCAATTCTCTTTGAGAGGCAAACATAGATCCTTCCTCATGCATCTCCTTCAAGATCCTAACTTTAGCCAAGGGAAAAATGAGAGTTTTCAAGAATTTCGCTCTAGACCCTTTGGAAGGGTTAGGAGCGAAATTCATCTTCTTGACTAAAATCCTTCATCTTCCACTCTTTACAAGGCTAAAACATTCAAAAACATCACCAAGCATGCCTTAGAAACCAAAAACTTGTCCTGAATAATGAAGAAATTGAGGTCTCCAAGGATTTTCGCTCAGGACCCTTTGGAAGGGTCAAGAGCAAAATCCCTATTCTTGGCTAATTTCTCACCTTGGTTCATCTCATTTTCCTCCAAATTTGATCAAATCATCTTCCTCCTTTCATAATGAAGACAATTCCTCATCCAACTTGGTCTAAGCAAGGTCCAACTAGGTTTTCAAGGCCAAAGGAAGACAAGAAAGGAAGATTTTCGCTCCTGACCCTTTCCTTTCATAATGAAGACAATTCCTCATCCAACTTGGTCTAAGCAAGGTCCAACTAGGTTTTCAAGGCCAAAGGAAGACAAGAAAGGAAGATTTCGCTCTGGACCCTTTGGAAGGGTCAGGAGCGAAAATCACCTCCCAGGCTAGCTTTCATCATTTCAAAGTCTAAAAACTCTTCTTTTAAGGCAAAGAATGTATCAACTTCCCCAATTATGCCTCAAAAGTTAACAACCTTAATCATATCTTTTCAAAACTCCTTCAATCATCATCAAGTGCATTGTTCATCAGTTTCTGAAATCGCCACTTCCATCTCTCTCTGACCACCGACTCTGCTCAATCGACTCGGACCTGGAGGAAATCAGGACTTTGACAAGAAAACTATTAATCCAGACCTATCCTGACCTGAGACCTATCCACCCTTTCGATCCACCTATCCATCTTCATTTCTCCTGAAAAGAAAAGCTTCACTAAGGCAAACCTAGGGTTCCAAGCCAACAACTAATGACCTCCCAAAACCAAGCTAGACTCAGGCTTGAAAGAAACCCTAATACGAGCTCTCAAAGGGAAACCCTAATCTACCCATCCCAGGCGACCACTCACTTCACTCCAACACCTAACAAGCAGAGAGAAAACCTAACCAAGGAAAGCAAAAAAACCTAAGAAAAAGAGGGGGTCCCCATTCTGATGGGGCGATGTGTGAAATGGTCACAACACATAGTCATCAACACCCTCTTCAGAAGCAGGGCTTGAGATGAATCCCATTCACTGGGATTGGAAGAACTTCGCCATCAAGCCTGAAGAGATGAAATACATTGGCCTCCTTGCAACTAGTGATGACATATGGACCACTCCAGATAGCATCAAATTTGGAGTGTCGCCCTGCTTTGGCTTTGTCTGCATCTCACTTGAGAACTAGATCTCCCTCTTTGAAGACCCTTTTAGTTGTTTTTTTGTCAAAAACTTTCTTCACCTGCTCTTGATGAGTCTCAAGTGTATACATAGCCTGACTTCTAACCTCCTCCAGCTCCATCAGCTCAGCCAGCCTTACTGTCATCGCATCATTCTCTGTTAACTCCAGCTGATGTGCTAGTTCAAGAGAGGGTCACTCCAGGGAAGTTGGGAGTCTTGCTTCCTTCCCATATACTAGCATGAAAGGGGAGTTATCAATCGCCCTCTTGGGTGTGATCCTATCAGCCATAAGGCTGTCCTCAACTTAGTATGCCATGCCCTCTGATTGTCTTCAATCGTCCTTTTAATTATCCTGATGAGGTTCTTGTTGGAAGATTCAGCTAAGCCATTACCCTGAGGGTAATAGTTGGATGACATCTTCAAGTATACACCATGCTTAACTACCCAAAAACTGATTTGGGTTCCAACAAATGCCTTGGCATTGTCTGATATGATGGTGGAGGGGAAACCGAATCTTGTCACAATTCCATCAAGGAATTCCAACACTGAGGCCTCAGTGGCATCCCTCAATGAAATTGCCTTTGTCCACCTAGTGAAGTAATTTGTTGCAGCCAAGATCCACTTATGGCCAGCACTAGAAGGTGGATTTATCATGCCAATGAAGTCTAAACCCCATTGTGTGAATGGTTGATCTACTGGGATGGGGTGAAGAGGTAGGGCAGCTAGTCTTTGTTTTCCAAAGAAGAGAGCACATTTCTTGCAAATCTTCACCCATCTATGTGAGTCACTGAATAAGGATGGCCAGTAAAAACCAGCCCTCATTATTTTGATAGTCATAGTCCTTGCAGAGAAGTGGCCCCCTGAAGAGCCATCATGAAATTCTTCTAAGAATCTGCTGACTTGGTTTTGCTCAATACATCTTAGTAAGACTCCATTAGAGTCTCTTCGAAAAAGAGTGCCATTCACTAAGACATAGGGAATGGACTGCAACCTAAAATGCCTTCTTTTGGTCCTGTCCAGACCTTGGGGGTATCTACCTTCCATTAAGAAGGTGGTCATGTCACCTATCCAACTGAATTGAGTGTCGTTGCTAGTTGGTTGATCCTCTTGTAACACAAGGGCGACCTTTTTAGTAGTCTCAGAAGATGAGACAAGCTGTTCACATAGGCCCCTACCTCTTACAAGCTTGGTGATCTCGATGTTGATGTCGTACTCCATGACCTTGGTTATCCACCAAGCCCTCTTCTCACTGATGTCCTTGTTTAGAAGGAAATCCTTGACACTTGCATGTGGAACTAAGAGTTGGATCATGTTGTTAGACAACATGTGTCTGAACTTTTTTAATGCCCTTACAACAGTGAGGACCTGCTTCTCTACATAGCTATACTTAAGCTCATAGTCCTTTAGCCCCTCACTAAAGAAAGCAATAGGTTGCTCCAAATTATCATCGTTCAGCTGTGTTAGGACAACTGAGATGCTGGATTCTCCTTCGAAGGTATAGAGGATAAAATCCCTTTCATAGTTAGGATTGACGAGGGTAGGGGCCTGAGCAATTGCTTGTTTTATCTCTTCGAAACCGGCCCTCTCCTCCTTGGTCCAACTAAAAACCAAGTTTTTCTTCAACATGGAAGTGAGGGGTTTTACCATGGTGGCAAGGTTGTGAATGAACCTCCTCACAAAGTTGATCCTACCAAGGAAAATTTGCAATCCTTTCTTGTGACTGGGGAGTGGAAGAGAAAGAATAGCCTCCACTCGCTCTGGATCAATGGTCAAGCCCTCCTTGGATACAATGTGTCCTAGCAATCTTCCTTGATCAGTAGCAAATACACACTCACTAGGGTTGAAGGACACACCATACTCCTTGCATTTCATGAACACCTGCTCAAGATGACCAAGATGGTCAGCTGCATGCTTTGAATAAACAGTTATGTCGTCAAGGTATTGTTAATGCTTAAAATTTGCACCCTGCTGAACTAATGAGTTCAACAACTTTGCATAACATTGGAACTCATCTCTGCGTGTGGGAAATGCATCAATTGAAATGAGACCTCCGGATTCTAGGTCGGTTCCTATTTGATTAATCGCCTATTTGCTCTTCTAACAACTGAAAACTTGGTAGGAAAAGGGAAGAGAAAAGAAAAATAAAAAAATAAAAATAAACTAAGTAACTAGGTGATTCACCAAACTTTGAGGGAAACTAAAATGATAATGACAGGTTTCTAATTTGCAAAAAACTCTATTTCAGTGGGTAAACACTTCTGTTCTATATAGGCCTGCATAAATGTTTCACAGAAAGGTCCTAAACTGAGCAATAAAGGAAAAGATATTTTCACATAAAAGCTTTGTGTTCTTGTGGACACAACCTGCAACCTGCAAACAAAATACACTTCTGCAACTAGGCTCTTGATGAGACAAAATAACAAGGAATAATACAATTCACTAGTTACCTTTATCAATCATGCTATGAACACAAAGATACAGAAAGAAAAGAAGGCTTTAAAAAAAAAAAAACTTAATAAAACCTTGCTCCAAAAGATGTTGTCATCATATATTCAGTCTCCAGGATTGAGTTACAGAAAATATACAAGAAAATATGCTAAGGACAAAATGTTGTCACAAGAGCCTTCTCTGCATAATCAGAACTGAGCCCTTCCAAAAGAAGTGATTGCAATATTTATGCTTTTATCTCAAAGAAATGCATGACAATAGGAACTGAATCCTTGGGTCGGATTCAACTGAAAAGCCTATTTTTCAAGCACTAGAAATGCTCCAAAAAGCCATGTGTGGAATGAAAAAGTCCTTCCCAGTCATAAACAACTGGACAACTCATCAAAACCTCCCTTAAAACACTCAAAATGCTCATAAAAGGCCCTCAACAACCTGGAAAAAGTCCAAATCCGAGTTCCTAAAGTTTTGCGAAGAAAAAGTCCTCCTTTCCCCAAAAATAGCTCTCAACACTTACTTGATAACTAAGTCTTTAAGACTTAGTCATTTCTTCATTTAAGTCTTTAACTAAGTCCTCAAGACTTAGTCATTTCAACTTGCTTTTCTAGAATATTAATGTTCAGTTATGATTTATAATGCTATCATAGCTAAAATTAATTTACATGAATATATAAAGCAAGAAAATAAAAGTAATTCTGGAAATTTTGTTAGCATTTTGCTTCTTAACTAAATTTAAACATGTGTAAATGGCGACATCTGCTGATTGTCTGCCTGCTAGACATAGGGAAAACCAGTAGCCTTTTATAGTTCATTGGGCATAAGGGTCACTGAGAAACGTTACAGTAACTTTCAAAGCCATGGCTGAAATATATCAGTTTCTGATATCAGTTTGAATGCAGATTTATGGCTGATGTTAGTGGAGAATATCAGCTCCCCTATCATGAGTGATAGCTGTGCAATCAAATGATGACTTCATATGGATCTGTTATACATGAAACTCAACTCTTGAAACAGCAATTTGAAACTTGGAGACTCTGAAACAACAACTTGTGATTTGAAAACCACTTAGGGAAAACTGGAAAACTGACTAACACAGCAGGAACACTAATAACAACAGGCTTGTATGCACTAGGGTAACTATATGTGGAGATTGTGCATCATGTATGGCAGTTTGAGTCTATCTCCTGCACATCTGGTGTAGAATTTTGATATGTAGCTATCCTAGTGCATATGAATTGCTGTTAGGAGTGTATACTGCTGAAAACTAACTCTCACTGTGCAACAGCACTTAGGAAAAGGAAACTTCAAAAACAAATAGTGCAACAGCACTTTATTCAGCAACTAATCTAGCATTTACAAGGTAGGACATATCTAAAAACAAGGTTTGAGGTGGATACCATTGACTGGTATCGGCAAGCGTTTTCCTTCAAGTGTTGATAGCTGGAAAGCATTGTGCTCCTTGCACTCTGTTATCACAAACGGGCCTCCCCAAAATGAGTCAAATTTAGTATTCTTGCCCGGTCTGCTCTTAAGCTCATCCCACTTGAGTACAATGTCCCCCACATTAAAATTTCTTAATTTCACTTTTCTGTCAAAGCTTTTCTTGACTTGCATCTGCTGAAACTCCATAGTTTGCATTGCCTTGTTTCTACTTTCTTCCAACTCCATTAACTAAGCATAACGCACCTGCATAGGATCTCCTTCTTCAAATAAAATCAACTGGCTAGCAAGATCAAGCGCTGGCAGCCCTGTTGTAATGGACAACAGAGCTTCTTTCCCATAGACTAGCATATAAGGTGAATTCCCAATGATCTGCTTTGGAGTTATTCTATCCACCCACAGGGCAGCCTTCAATTTAGAGTGCCACTCACGTTGATTCTCCTGCAGAGTCCTTTTTATAATTCTAATCAGATTCTTGTTTGTGGACTCTGCTAGTCCATTACCCTGAGGATAGTAGTTTGAAGTAGTACTGAGATATATTCCATGCTTGACCGCCCAATCAGTCACTCTTAATCCAACAAAAGCAAGTGCATTATCAGAGATTATGGAGCCAGGAACTCCAAATCTGTTAATAATATCATCATAAAAGTTCAGAGCAGTAGTTTCATTTGCATCCTTTAGTGTTGTTGCTTCTGTCCAGCGAGTGAAATAATCAGTTGCGGTGATTATCCATTTATGTCCCGCACTAGATGGAGGGTTGATAGGACCAATGAAGTCAACACCCCATATATTAAAAGGCTGTTTTGTTTTAACTGGCTGCAAAGGTAATGCTGGCAGCCTTTCTTTCCCTACAAACATGGCACATTTCACACACTTTCTAACATATGTATGACTATCTTTAAAAATATCAGGCCAATAATAACCAGCCCTTAAAATTTTATATGCAGTAGTCCTAGGAGAGAAATGACCTCCTGAATGACCATCATGGAACTCATGCAAAACTTCTGCAATCTGATCTGAATCAATACACCGAAGGACACCATTGTGATCCTTTCCATACAACACCTCATTAACTAAGACAAACGGGATGGATTGCAACCTATAGTACCTCCTTTTTGCCTTGTCCAAATTTGTCAGACACTCACTGGTTTTCAAAAAGTGAACCATATTCTGCAACCAGCTTGCTGCCCTGTCATCATCAGCTGGTATATTCAACACCAAAGCTGTTTCTGCTTCTTGTTCACTATCAGAATCTTCATTAGCAGCAATCTGCTCACACAAGCCCTTTGCCCTAACAGCCCATTTTTCATTTAAATCTTTGCTAAGTAGAAACTCCTTAACACTTGGGTGAGCAACTTTCAAAAGTATTTTATTGTGGGACAGCAAGTGTCGAAATTTCTTGAGGCTTTTAACAACAGCGAGGACATGTTTTTCAACAAAATTGTACCTTTGCTCATAATCTTCTAAGCTTTTGCTAAAAAACGCGATTGGCTGTTCCAATCCTTCCGCATTTTGTTGGACCAGTATTGCAGAGATGGCTTCAAATCCACCATATGCATACAAAATGAAATCCTTGCTGAAATCAGGATTCACTAAAGCAGGAGCTACTGCTAAGGCTTCCTTAACGGATTGAAAATCGCTCTTTGCTTCTTTAGTCCAGCTGAACATAATATTCTTCTTAAGCATGGCTGTCAAGGGCTTCAATAAATCTGCAATATTAGGCAGAAAACGCCTAACAAAATTAATCCTTCCAATAAAAGACTGCAACCCTTTCTTATGATGTGGCAAAGGTAACTCCAGGATTGCTGCTATCCTTTCTAGATCCATTGTGACTCCTTGCTTGGAAACAATATAACCCAACAACTTACCTTCGTGAACAGAAAACACACATTTTTTGGGGTTCAGTGAGACACCAAACTCTCTACAACGCTCAAAAATCTGCCTGAGATGACCAAGGTGATCTGCTGCCTTCTTAGAGTAGACTGTGATATCATCAAGATAAACCAAGACAAATTTATATATTAAATTGCTAAAAGCCATATCCATAGCTTTTTGGAATGTTGCCCCTGCATTGGACAACCCAAAAGGCATTCTTTTGTACGCCATTGTACCCCACTTAGTGGTAAAAGCGGTTTTGTATTGATCCTCTTGCTTGACCAAAATTTGGTTATACCCTGAATAACCATCTAGGAGTGAAAAGCGTTTTGAACCAGCAACACACTGAAGTATTTGCTCCATAGAAGAAAGGGGATGCCTATCTTTCAAGGAAGCCCTATTCACATCCCTGAAATCAACACAAAGACGCAACTCTCCATTTTTCTTTCTAACAGGGACAAGGCTAGACACCCAACTAATATGCTTGATGGGATAAATAATTCCACTCTCTATCAGCCTAAAAACCTCTTTTTGCATTAAAGGTTCTAGTTTGGGGTCAACTGGTCTCTGTTTTTGCCTCACGGACTTTGCATTGGGTTCTAACTCTATAGTGTGTTGTGATAGTTCAGGGTCAAACCCTTTTAAATCACCATATTCCCAAGCAAATATATTTGCAAATTCTTGAAACAGCTGAACATAAGACTGCTTTTCAGATGTAGTACTCACCTTACCAAATTTTAGGCTCTTTCCGGGTGCAACCTCCAAATTTTCGTAATGTTCTTGCGGAACTTGCAAGCTGGTTTTGTTCTTCTTTGCTTGATCATCAGAATTAAAAATTGATTCCAAGGTAACCAATCCTTTTGGCAGCTTATTTGTCTTTAATTGAATAATTTGATCTTCATATTTCTGCTGGATTCTATCCTGATTGGAAACAGCGAACACATCTTCTTCTAGAAGAAATTGTAAGATCTATTCGTCACTTTCGAACACCTGCCAATTGACATTATTATCAGGTATAGAAGGTCTGGTAATGACCTTAATATGCTGCTGGTCACAACTCTTCTTTATGCTATCAGGAATGTCAAACTATGCTCCAACAACAGCTAAGCGATCAGCATGCTGGTTTTTACTCCTCGGTATGGCAATAATGTTGAATGCATTGAAATTTTCTATTGAATCCCAAACTCTGTGTTTATATGCTTTCAATGCATCATTTTTAACTACATTCAGTCCTCTAACTTGATTAACTATCAGCTCACTATCACCATACACTTTCAACTACTTAATTCCACACTTCGTAGCCCATTCTAGGCCTTGGATCAGACCTTCGTACTCTGCTGTGTTATTAGTGCATGCAAAACTAAAACGGAAAGCTGCATAATATTTCTCACCCTTAGGTAAAATCAGCATTGCACCACCTCCAGCACCATGTTTATTCCTTGAACCATCGAAAAACATCTCCCAGACATTATTTTGCTGTTCACAAACAATTTCTTCCCTTTTCACCAGATTTGGCATTACCAAACTACCTTCCTGAAACATGTAATTTCCAAATCCAGCATCTACAAGGACACTAGCTTCATTATTTAAGGTATTTTCTGCTGACCATTCATCTAACAGAATATCTGGAATTTCGTTAACCTGAGCTTTGGATTCTGAAACAACCGCACCTTCATCTTGTTCAAACACTAGACAATTTGCATTAATAACACTTGGCGTATAGGGTTCAATGTGATCTTTTGATAGTATTTCAGATTTAATAGTCACTTTGGTGCCATATCTAGTGCGGAACAGCATATGAGACCAATCTGACGAAAGATAACCTCCTATTTTGGCAGTAAACTCTCTTGACAGACATAAGGCAAAGTAGGGAGGCAAATCTATTACATATATGTCCTGGGGAGGTCGATGATTGATACGTCTTGCAAGACAATCCAACCAGGGCGTGCATGCAAGGTTAACTTCAAATTTTTAACAACCCTGACTGTCTTAATAGAAGTGCCATCCAATTGGACCACCCCTTTAGTCACAGGTTCATATTCTATGCCAAGAAGATCAACTACCTTCTTAGGCATGACTAAGCTACTAGCTCCTGAATCTATCATGCAATTGTGAAATAAGTTATCTCCTATGATTAAGGAGAGATAGAAGGGGGGAGGCTTGCTGATCTTGCTTTAATCTTCTTCCTCCTTGGGTTGCACCAAACTAGTGGAGACTGCCTTTCCACTGACTGCTGCCTCGTCACCTGACTGATCAACGTCCTTCAATGCCTATTTAAGCAAATCTCTTTGAGATGGGATTGAAAGGGCCTCCCACATAGTGACATTGAGGTTGGCCTTCTTCATCTGATCAACTATGTTGAAATGAACACCAGCTGATTTTAGAGGCCCCTTTGAGGCTATAAGGTCTACTTTTGCTCTTTGGACGACTTGGGCCTCATCCTGCCCCTTGCTCCCTTGCAAGGTACTTTGGCTTGTATCATGGGCGACTACATTGGGTGTTGGAGCTTGGGCTGATGTTCAAGGTGAGGCCGCCTCCATGGGTCTCTTCTTTGACTTTGTATATTGTAGCACAGACTCACCATTTGTTTGAAACTCGCCAAACTCGGCGAGTCCCGAGCCCCAAACTCAGCTACTGCCTGGGTCAAGTAAAATGACAAAAAAAAACATTATAAAAAGTTTTTTAAAATGAATGGTCTCGTCTTTGTTCACTACAACCTCCACCTAAGAATGAGAAAAATTAGGGTTACAACATGTCAGCCAATAGAAAAATAACACTCGATGCCTTTATTAAATAATAAGTTTTTTTGGCCTCGCGAGGCGCTGCCCCTCGACCCTGCCCTGTATCGCGACAGGGAGCGTGCAAGGTGCGCTGCCCCTTGACCCCACCTTGGGGGCGTTGCCCCCAAACCCCCATCGAAAAATATGGGGGGAAACTGCATCGATAGAAGTAGGGAAAATTTAACCTCCGAGTCTAACACTGATTGGATCGACCAGGTAGATATAGAAGCTGAGACTGTATCCATGGCAGAGGAGGAACTGAGAGCACAAGCACAGACAAGAGATTCAGAGGCAGATAGTGACACGGATGTTCCTGATGTTGGTGAGCATGGCATAGTGTCACAGGGAGCAGCTATGGTTGTCGAATCATCCAGGACCTACCTTAGACGCCTTCACAAGGGGCCAGGGCCGGAGGGTGCTACCGTGCAGGCTCCTTTGAGCCATAGGCTTGTAGTTGTATTTACCTTTGGTATTTGTAAGAAACATTTGATGATGATCATATGATGACATGGATTTTTTATTCCATGAGTTTTGTAATATTGTATACATTTGACAATATTTATATATCTATGTTTGTTATTTCCTTCAGCTACAATTTGCGTTTATGCTTATGTGATTGATGTATACTTGTGTATGTAATCAAATGAGCCGAGTTTGATGATGTTATTGTGTCTTTAAGGTGTATTCAAAAAAGGGTGCCTAAAACAAGTTTTAAATCTTTAAAAATCTCTAAATTTCTTGAGTTTTTCACTTTTTCGAGTCCAACCAAGCCTGATGCAAAGTCCCGAGTCCGAGTCCGATTTGGCCTTGCCGAGTCCGAGTCCCGTTTCTTTGGTTCAAACCACAAAATTCTGCCTCCTGCCAATTGAAAAAGGTAGAATCCCCTTACAAGTAAGCCTGAGTGCCAACACTAGGCTAATTCGGGTCATATTGTTGGCCAAAAGTGGTCGGCTCATCCTGCACCACTAAGGCTTGGACAAACCCTCCATGTTGGCATGCGTCTTGGTTGCGTGGCTGATTGCATGGTTGACACCAATCCTGCTCTTGGGCGAGGTTATTTTGCATTGGAACTATCACTTTTGAGTTGCTTGTAGCTGTGGGGTTCACACTATTCAAAGGCCTGGCATTGCTCCATTGGTTTTTCCCTCAAAAGGGTGGCCTAAACTACTAATAGCTCTGATCTTGTGCTTGATAAGGTCTACTATGCTAGGCGTGTTGCCTCTTTAGTGTCACCAACTCATTGCTAAAATTTTGCAATAGAGCCTTGACCTCATGGAGCTCATTGGAGGATGTAGAGGATGTGGATGATTGTCTTGCGGGCGCCATGGAGATAGGAGCCGAGGTGGATTGTTGAGTAGGAGCTTCTGGGAAGAGAGGCATTGGAAGCCTTGTAGCTATCTTCCCAACCTAAATCAAACAATTTTCTGCCCTTATGGCTGTCATATGCACCCAGTAAAGAGGCTCCACCCATTGATTGGATCATAACAGCTATATTGTTGTTGAGAGCTCTAAGATAATACAAGAAGGCATGATTTGGGGATGGCTTCACTAGAGCAAGAATTCTATTCCATGTCTTATGGAATCTGAAATTGAAATCTCCCATGGACTCATGAGGTGCCCTCTTGATCGTAGTCAAGTGCTCCACAAGTGATAGGTGATCACTTTTGTCTTCAAAATGGTTGCACAACCTCTCCCCCAATTCATCCCAATTGCGAATGGAGATAGACGGCAACCCTCTATACCACTACAAAGCTTTGTCGTTCAAAGATGTGGCTATGAGTCTGACAGCAATATCATCCTGAGTGATATTATGGACGGAGCAGATGTTTGCAATGTCTTGAATGTGCTCAATGGGCGTAGTAGTTGTTTCACCAATGAAGTATGGTATACTCTTTAACGCAGCCACTGATATATCATTCCATTGAGTCAAAATAAGGGGACTCCCCCCATTGAAGGTAACAAAAACGTGATTTCTTGCCATGTGAAACAATGGTCTATTGATATGAGTGGTGGGAGCCCTTGACAGTAATGGTCTTGTAAATGGAGGGGTAGAATGTGACCTGGGAGATGGAGTGTTTACAACCCTAACTTCCCTAACTGGTGATAATGAAGGTCTACCTCTCCGCCTTCTAGAGCCTAAAGATGAGAGTTCTTCGAACTGGAAACTACCTCTAGAAGACGCCCTTGTATGAATTTTAGGCATGAAATCCGGAACTGCAACAAGTAATGAGCAAGCAGTGGACCTGTTGAGCAAAGACTTTGAAACCTCGGGGTTTCGGGGCTTCAGGGTTCCGAACTTCGATGACTTGGGAACCTGGGCATTCCGTGGTCCCAAAGTTAGGAACTAGTCACGAACAGAAACTGGGCTTGTTGAGCAGAGTCACCAAGTGCTTGAGAAATAACTGCCTCTAAATGCTGAGACACTAAGAACAGCACTGAATCCTTAGCGTGTATGTCGAAATGTGTGTCCCATCGGGCATGCCAAAAACTATTATCACAAAAGCTTGCACCCTTGCTGAGCTATCAACTCAGCAACCTTGTGAAACATAGAAACAACCCCGAAGTGTGGGACCTTGCGCAAAGGGGTTGAATCTCCAGAGAAGGTCAGCTTCCTTCTCAATCCACGTGCAGGTGTTGAACCAACTCAACACTTCAAAACTTACGCCTAAGCCTATCCTAACAACTTGCAAAGGAAAAGGGAAGAGAGAAATGCTTAAAATGAAAGGAGGTGATGCACCAAGATAAGAGATTGTTTCTCTCCCTACCCGAAATGACACAAAGAATCAACTGAAATACCCAGGAGATGCACAAACTTCAGTTGTATGAATGACCCCAATGCATGTATGGAGGTTAGAATTCGCTGAATGTCAAGAGGGGAGAAGGTTTCCCACAAGTCACACTCAGAAATAAATTAACAAAGCATATATGAGAGAAGAGCCACAAAACATACACCTATGATGAAGGTAAGAAAACATACACAGCATACATAAGTTGAAGAAAGGCAAGAATAGCAATTTCAATTCATTCGAAGGCCAATGGCCAAACTTACAGTTGCGAAATGCAGAAAAATACAAGAGAAGTGAAAGAGCATGGAATAGCTCAAGCCAATAGGGAGAGAACCCTTTACAATGAGGCTTAACAACCTTTATATAGAAAATTGGTTACAAGATTGATCACGACCCCTGTGTGTGTAAGGAAGTGCATGCACTTGACTTCTGTACATGCAAGCAACCTAGCCACACCCTGAAAATGCAACCCTGAGAAGGGTGGATTGACTGACCTTCCAAAGTCAAAGCATGCAGACATGACATAAGTTATCACAACAAGCATGGCCCTGTACCTCTCTTGATGGAAATCCTGCCAAAATCATTAAATGCACCCCTGCGGCTCCACAAAAGAAGGTGCACAAGTCACAAAAGTCGTTGGAGCATTTAAAGCTAAGTGTTGATCACGCCATCTGCAAGTGTTGTCAGTCGGAAAGAAGTCCAAGGACTTCGAAAAGTCGGGTTCCCGAAGTCGGGAAGAAAAGGAAAGAACTTTGGAACCTCAGGGTTTCGAAGTTCCAAGAAGGAGAAAGGAGAGCAGCAAGGAACTTCGGAACCTCGGGGTTCTGGAGTTCCGGGAAAGAAGAAGGGAAGCAAAGGAACTTCGGGGTTCCGAAGTTCCGGAGAAAGAAAGGAAGAAAGGCTAGGAAGGAACTTCGGAACCTCAGGGTTCCGGAGTTCCAGAGAAGGCAAGGGAAAGGAATTTCAAAACCTCGGGGTTCCGGAGTTCCGGGGAACTGAGAAAGAGGCAAGGAAAAGGCGAGACTTAGCAAAGGAACTTCGGAACCTCGGGGCTCTGGAGTTCCAGGGAAGGGAAGAAGAAGAGAAAGGAACTTTGGAACCTCAGGGTTCCGAAGTTCCGGGGAACAAAAGAGGAGGGGAAAGAAAGGGAGGAACTTTGGAACCTCGGGGTTCAGGAGTTCCCGGAAAAGAAAGGAGAGGCAGCAAAGGGAAGGAACTTCAAAACCTTGGGGTTCCGAAGTTCCAGGAACTGAGAAGAAAACGAAGAGGGAACTTCGAAACCTCAGGGTTACGGAGTTCTGGAGAAGAAAAACAAGAGAAAGCAAAGAGAAGGAACTTCGAGGTTCCGGGGAAGGAAGAAAAGGCTAAGGGAGGAATTTCCTCCGCCAAGGCAACACCTCACACTTCATAATTCTTCTATTTTTCTACTTGATCAACTAGGGCAGCGCTAGTCCATGGATTGTATCTCTGATCGGTTCTTACTGATGGACCAAGGGTGTCATAAAATGACAACAGTATGGATTATGAGTTTCACAATAAATCAGACACAATGTTCCACCATTTAATCTAAACACTTAAAACAATATCAAGATTAACTTGAGAAGATAAAAAAAAAAACATGCAAGAAGCTTCAAGGATTGAATAAGAACACCATAACTTCAATGCTTTTATTAATCCAATGGCAAAGTAGCAAAAATTCTTCAAATCTTTCTCTTATCCCTCTTGAAATACTCTCTCTAATTCTTCTAGCTTTTCTACTTTCTAAGTTTCAATTTTATAACTCTCTCTCTAACTATTACAAATGAAATGAGTTGGAGTTTATATAACACACCCCAAGTACAATGAAGGGCCGAGATCTAATGGAGATCAAGGGCCAAGATTCAGCCACCTAAACCCTAATTAGGGTTTGATACAAATAAAACCCTATCAAGATAAACATTATCATGAAATCAACCAATGAGAAAATGATATGAGCTGGCACAGAAATCAAGGAAGCATCCTCCAATGAGAAAGAGCTGTCAAGTAGGATCATAACAAACAATCTTCTAGAATCTTGTTCCCTTTCTCTTCCATTTTGGTATATTCAATGAATCTAGTCGTTATACCCTCTATCTCAGTCATTGGAACTTCTGGTAGAGTCTTCAACTGTTCTTCCATGTGCATGACTTCCTCAAAGGCTTTGACGATAGCATTCTCCCATTCAGGTTCAAGATCTTTTGTTTTGCTAGCAAATATTATGAGTGCGAGCATATCATCCAAATGTTTTTTGGTGATCATTCCATCAATTCCATGAAAAATAACTTTTATTCTTTCCTCCAATTCTTTGGCTTCTATAATCATTCCAGGGTCGATCTTCTTCTCCAAGACGATTTGTGCTACTTCCACTATCTTATCATGAATAAGATGCATATCATCTTGAACTTGACTACATCGATTAACAATATCCTCAAAAACGATCTTCTTTGTGCGAAGTAGACTACTCCAATGTAGAGAGCTAGGCGTAGGTCCTTTTCTTCTTATTTTCTCTCTTGTTAAGACTTCCCTCGGTGTTTTCCTTATTACTTGCAAAACTGGGATGACAAAATCTCTGGTATGAGCAAATGCCTCAAAAGTTTCTATGAGGACATGAGTCCTTCCAAGGACTTTATCACTGTATCAAGTGTCTTCATCATATCCCTCATAAACTTGCTAACTTTTGCATAAGAGTCTTCTATCCATGTGTCCAGCTATGCTGAATTCCTCATCTCCTCCATATGATCAACTGATTCCAAAGGAAGCAAAGGTAGTGGTGTACTGTGTAACTGCTAGATCATGTTGTCTCAATGGTTCTTTGAACTGTTGGAAGTAGTTTCTCCACACACTTATCTCCTTTTCTAGCCTTTTATTCTTCTCTACTTCCATTCTAAGAATATCATTAACTACCTTTAATGAATCATTCACATCACCTATGGCTTGCTCGGAGGTGAGTGGACCCAAATCATTAGTCTCTATATCATATTCATTCGTTGTGATTCCATCTTCATACTTGTCAACCATCGGAGTAGCTATTTGTATCTTCCAAGAACCTGAATCATCTCTTATCACCTTAGACATCTTCATAGCTTTCTTCTTCTTTTCAGTAATCCCTTGAGTCTGACTTAGGAGGCTATCTAAGTCGTATGTTGGTTCTTTATCAACTGCTATCACCTCCTTCGCAAGCTGCTCTCTAGGCCATGTAGGGATAGACAATCTTGCCTCATCTACTTGCATTTCTTCAAGCAATTGTTCATCTCTACGTGGGGACGTGGTCTTGTCACCGTCTTCTTCTTCATCTACATCATTCTCTTGAATGTGAGGAGTGAGATCCTTTTGTTCTTATGATAGCTTTTCTTTGCCTTTATCATTCTGAACAGTAGATTCCATTAATTCATCTACTCCTTGACTCAATTCTTTATCTATCCTTTGTTCTTCATGTCTTTCATTCTGATTCACCTCTTCTTCATGCCTAGCGGAAATACTGGAAGGGTGATCGGAATTTGATTTATGCTTCTTCCTTGATGACTCCTTTTCTCTTTGAACCTCTTGAGTGAGTTGATTGGGAAGCACTTCCACTCGCACTTGCATCATCTTCATTGTCTATCCTTGCTTCTAAGTTGAATGTCATTGTTATATTCTGCTCTTTCAATTTCTGATGCTAGATGCCTATCCATTTGTGGGTGTAACCTAGCACTTGTTTCATCAGCTCCTTCAAATCTGTAACTTCCATCTCAACCCAATATATCTTGATCTCCTTGTTTTCCTTCTCATAGGTGGGTTGAAGATACTTGCCACCATCCTGTGCTTGATTGGCAACACGCTTGCATTTCCAGATGAAATCAAGGGGTAGTTTGGAATGCATCTTCTTCTTCACTTCTAAATCATCTTGAACATTCGTCCAAAAGTCTTCTAGTTGCCATTCATGTTTATACTTCTTTCCCACAATTCCTCTCACATTGTCATATGGATCAAAGTAATCTCTAGGAGTGAATGGCGCGAGTGAATCGAGAGATAACTCCTCTTCAGCGTTCTCAGCTACTTGAAGGGAAGGACACACTTCAATAGAGTCTCCAAGTGAAATAGGAAAAGAGATACCAGTTCCATGTTTGTACCTATGTGCCTTGACATATGCTGCTAACTGTCTTACCACCTCAAGTAGCACTATTATGTCTGTCGAATAGCGTGGCAACATGTAGGGAGGAGAAGGACATCCTTGAACTCTAATATAGGTGAACTTTGGGAATTGAATGAACCATGCACCATATTGTTGAACCAATGCTTGTGCTCCTCGAGAGAGTCTTTGTTGAATTCCACCTTGAAGCAACCTTGTGATGTGCATAGTGAATGCATCGTTCACTCTCCTATAATGGCGCTTAGTCGGATGATGAAGTTGTGTATAACACTCATACACTTTTAGTTCTTCTGGTCCTCCTCCAATTACGCCTCTATACACCAGTCCAACATACTCGTAGTTCCTTGCAAGCGAGTATATAACATAGGAACTCATGTAGAATGTCCTAGTGCGCATTAGTCTTCTCAGCTGCACATCGATATTGTTGCTAATGAGTCTCGCCCAATTGATTGCATTTTTAACACGGTGACTGTCTCTATGAAGAAAAACATCCATTCCTCGAAGTATGAAGCCTTAGGTGCACCCACCACATGATGAACTA
This sequence comes from Cryptomeria japonica, assembly GCF_030272615.1. Classification (NCBI taxonomy): domain Eukaryota; kingdom Viridiplantae; phylum Streptophyta; class Pinopsida; order Cupressales; family Cupressaceae; genus Cryptomeria; species Cryptomeria japonica. The sequence goes on along the minus strand of NC_081413.1, from coordinate 69,039,331 downwards.
GAGTGATGAAGTCTCTGAATTCATCCTTGAAGTCTACTCTGTGTAATCTATCAGGCATTTTGCTCTTACCACCTCTACTCTTTGATAACCAAAACTTGTTGATGATCCTTAAACAAGCATCTGGATCATCATCATAGGCTGACTTAACTCTGTCTACACTCACGTAGATCATGTCTTTAGGCTCACGTAGATGAAATGCTTCACTAATGGCTGACTCTGAAAGGTAAGCAAGTACTCTTCCATCTTTCACCACTATCCTTCTTGAGTGAGAATCATAGTGTTGAGCGCATTCAACAATCAGCTCATAGCATTGCACCGCAGGAGGGAAGCCAGCTGCATTTACAATCCCGCTATCCACCATCTTTTTCGCTGTAGCCGTAGGTTCGTTGTATACAACGAGCTCCGGAACTTCTTGATGTTAAATTTTCCAAGATTGGTATCTCCTATATTGCTCCATTGAGATGTGATCTCGGTTTCCAATGCATCGCTCCTTGAATCTTCTTTGATGAGTGCTTGACGATTTGCAGCTCCACTAGGCTTAGGTGCCACCATTCTTCACCTATAAGGTAAGTATAAGTTACGGATATGGTGAAGAGTGTCTCAAATGTTAATTTTAAACCTATTAGACGTTTAGAATTATAGTACAATATTGATTCAAATCAATCTTTAATTCTAATGAATCTGAAATTAAATGCTCAATAAGACTGATTTTCCTCCCTATCTGCACTTAATGAATAAAAGAGGTCTAAATTAATCACTATTTGCTTCTAATCAGACCTACTTTAATTTCCTATTAGTCAAAATATAACACTCACCTCTGATTTTTTTAAATCAACCTGGAATTTGATCAAAAGGTGACTGATAAAATCAAGGAGTTCACTGTAACTGGACAATTTCGCCTTGTGAAGGATAAATTTGCTACAAGTTGAGATGTATTTTGCTGCTCAATGATGGAATTCGCTCCTCTAAATCACTGGGTCTGCACCTCGAATGCTGATTGACTTCTATGATCTGCTGTTGAAGTTCGCTACCTTTCACTTATGACAACTCAAACACACTAACTCGCATTCATTCAAGGCTTTAAAGACAAATTCGATCCAAGGGAAGAGCACATGAAGTAGATTTCGCTCCAAAGGAGGAGCACTTGAAGTGATCTTCAAACTTGAAATTAAACTTGCTCTTATTCACTTCCCTTTGTTCAATGGGCTCAGACCTTAAGTCTTTTAACCATTGATTTATGAAAACATGTCAAACTAACCTTAAGAAAGGCTTTTAGGAGAATTTCGCTCTGAGACTTGAGCACATGAAGTAGAATTCGCTCCTACTGGGGAGCACTTGAAGTGGATTGAAATTTGTCATTTAGCACTTTCTTGTTTACTCTCCTCCATTCCATTCATTCAAGTTTGTTGAAACTAGGCTTAATGTGCATTCTATGAACAATTTCGCTCCAAGAGGGGAGCACTTGAAGTGATTTTCACTCCAACTAGGGAGCACTTGAAGTGACTAGAGAATGCATCTTTGAGTTTAATGATTAAAGATAATCTCATCACTTTATGCCTTAGTTTATGCTTCCGTACACCAAAAGACCTCAGCACTTGCCTCGAATGTAATTTCGCTCTCAACCCAAGGCAATGGAAGGAATTTCACTCTGAGAAAGGAGCATTTGAAGTTTTTCGCTCCTAGAGAGGAGCACTTGAATGTGGCCCTCACTAACAATCTCTCTTTGTTCCTTAGTTGAATCCATGATAAACTTGAGTTCTTCTATGATCAAAATGTTGTTAAAGGCTCATAAACTCACTCACTTTCCTCAAATATAGCTCAAGAAGTCCACATCGCTCCCAACTATGGGCAATGGAAGCAAATTTCGCTCCAACCAAGGAGCACTTGAAGTTGAAATTGCTCCAAAGAAGGAGCACTTGAATTTGCTTACATGCCTGACTTAATTCAAGGTTATGGATCCTGCAATGCATTCCCTGTTCAAATTGAAACATTAGACGTATGTTGAGCGACTTAGAGAGTTTGGAAAGGATTTCGCTCCTAATGAGGAGCAATAGAAGCAAAATTCACTCCTACTAGAGAGCAATTGAAATTTTCATATACTTAATCAAAATTTGCTCCCAAAAGTCACCTTTCACCGAGATGCATATGAGTCACTCAGATGACAAAAGGAACACTTGCATTGCTGATTAGATTTAGACTTTTAAGGATTCCTCCATCAAACCTCTTCCTCTGTATGCTCAATTTGACTTCTCCATTTTACCATTTTGCTATTGCAGACCTTGAGCAATTGAGCTGACAACCACCCTCACCACTCACTCAAGCATGCAAGAGAAACAATAGACCAAGAGGGACTAGGACATAAAAAAAAAGGGGGGTCCCCATTTTGATGGGGCGATGTGTGAAATGGTCACAACAGGTATTACTTGTACTAGTTTGGAACTATTAATCTGCTGTTCTAGGAACAAGCAACCTCGGGAAAAGAACAAGACAACTTGCATTCAAAGTGTTTGACAAAATGTCAACACACTAAAATCAGAAATTTAGGGATATTAAGGTTAATTTAGATGGGGATTATTACAATAAGTTCAGAGAGGCAATTGTGGGATTATAAAAAGAATTCTATTCCACAAAATTCAGCATTGATCTAACTAAAGAGGGTTTTTGTATATATGTGAGTAAAGACATATAATACCAACTTTAAAATAGATGTGTAAAAAAAACATGATAGCTACAATATATGATTTATATATACCATTATGTGAGTTGTAAACTTTCCATATCAAGATCTTATCTTGAATTGTTACTAAGTAAACTAGTGACTGTTTGGCTAGGATTTGTTTCCCTATATCTTATGCATTCCAGCGGGCATGACATTACTTTGCTGCCGACAAAGAGATAGATGCCACTGTTGAATTTTGTGGCTTCCTGACCCTGTTTCTACTAACAAATAATGACATTTCAAGTCTACCTCTTTCTAAGAATATGATGCTAGAGAAGAAAATGTGTGCTAAGGATTAGAGACTATTGCACTTTTGTTGGTTAGTGATTTAAACAATAGATACAAGAGAAAATGGTGAACCTTGTTAAATTTTCTTTGAAGTATGATCAGCTTGACCATTTTATTAAACAAACCAGCAAACTGATCATAATTTCTCTATTGAAGGATAAAGCTCAAATGAGGGATCCTGTCTCAAATCTCAAAATGCACCTTGCCTTGGAGACCTTAGGATTTCCTTGAGAAGCCCCATTGAAATTCGATTCTAGTCTTCCACACCGTGAACCATCCATTTTCCATTCTTTCTTTTCTCCAAAGAGCGAGCCAACTTCATATTCAAGCTTCATGGGCACCTGAGTAAAGTCCATACTTTACTTGCCTTATGCTCCCAAAGAGTGAAGCATCACCTCCTTTTATTCCAGACTTTGACATATAGAACTTCACATATGCCTTCTTCTATCCTTTTTATGATTAATCCCACTGAGGAGCATTTCTCTTTGAAAATTCTACTGTTTTATTCTTTCCAGATCTGCCAGATGGCCATTGCAGGGCTTGCAGTCCACAAACCAGACCACATAGAACCATGAAAGAGCTTTAGCCAACCACAAAAAACATCCAGGATATGCTTTGGAAAGCCCCTATCCAGAATCCACATAACACACAAACACACATATATATCGGGAATTGAGTTATAGAGTAAAATTTATATACACAGATTATGGAATCTCAACTTTTCCCAGCCAGCATAACTTCTGCATAACTCATCTGTAAACCAGAAAGAAAAGTACTTCCTGATAATATACATACATGGTAAGTTGTCAGTTCTGGTAGGGAGCACAACCTGGACATTCCTGGGCACTCTCGTGCACACATCCAAACTGTAGCACTCCTGGAACAGGCACAGGACCATATAGAATGTGCTTGATGTGATTTATATATATATACATATCACATAAGGTAGCAAGCACTCATCAAGCACATTTTACGCCTCAAATTCAACCTCCTGAGTTATTTCTTTGAAAGGAATTACTTTGACTACACACTATTCTTTCCTTTTTAATGAAAGCACTTAAAATATTCAATTAAAAAATGCCCTGCTCAACCTCTCAAAACATCTACTTTTGGCCTAAAATAATAAAAAGCTCAATAATAAGCACTTGTTGCATTAAATGGTGACTCTCCTAAATCTTGCACATACAGTTGTTAAAGAAAGATGACTCTTAAGAGGCATTTGATATGATATACATATGTTTCGAAAAAGAAACATCAAATGTTCAACCTTGTTACAAATATGCTTGCTTCTTTTCACTCTCTTCAAGAGAAACAATCCATATTCTAGATGAGCAATGGATAGAAGGTAGAATCAAATATTTACTTCTGGGTCAGTATAGATGATTGCTGTGTGGGAGAGAGTAAAGAGAATGAATGTTTGCTAAGGCATTCTTCTCTATTCCCCTAAAGGCTTCCTTTGGAATGTGCCAGCTATCTTAATATAATTATATCAACTACAAAATTACTTCAGCAACCAGAATAAAAACTTAGAAGACATAATGTTTGAAAACAAGAACTAGACCTTACCTTGACTTGTCTCTGTTAAAATACACATAGGGACAATATCAGCAGACATGTTTAAGGAATAGCTCTTTGGTGCAGTTACAGATCCATTTGCCATCAACTCCATCATAAACTGCATACATAAACAATTCAACACATAAAGACAGTGAGCATCAAGAAGAATACAAAATGAAAATGTTACAAAATATATACTAAAAACACATCTTAATTTATTTTACTAGTTCCCACCCATCAGACTTTTTATACATTCTTACTGTTGGTATTTTGGTATGGTTTTGTCATTGATGTCAACACCTACTGAAGCACTAGCACTTTGGAGATCCAGCAACATTCACCGGCAAGCGAGTAACTATTGCACAGTTACTGGTATATGGTTCACCGGCAGGATATAATGTTCACCGGTACCTGGAATGATATGGGAGACACTTGATAATGTCGAAGACATCGTATGGACACTTTGTTTTGAAGAATTGATCATTGGTATATTCATATTTACATATTTGCTTTTACCGGCAAATAGGTCCAGGGTTATCTAGGGTTACACCGGCAGGTTTATCTTTTCCAGATCAGCATGGCACGCTATGGAGATGATTTATTATTGTTGTAAATGCATTAAGCCAACATGTTTAATCGGTTATTGCATCGGATATTATATTGTATGTAAAATGTTTTTATTGTAATATCTTGTAGAGCTGACCTACTAAAATTGGTCTTAGGTTATGGTATAAATGTAAGATCTTATTTGTAAGATCGAATGTGGAATGCGAAGAAGAGTTGTGTGAAGGTATATGCGAGATTAAGCAGAGGTATACACGAAGACATCATTTCAAGGTGAAGTTAGGTTTTTGTAGAAGCATATCAGCATTACACCGGTACTGAATCCAACATATGAAGATGCTATTTTGTGCAATACATTCTTATTGGATTTAACCATCCAACTGCAGTCAGTGTGACTCCCATTTTGTGACTGAGCAGTGAGCTCTAGGCTGTTGGCCTTTCTGCATGTGCAGACCCCATTTATGTACACTTACTATCTACAGTAGTATCATCTGATTGTGGGTAAGGTTTCCCACCGTGGTTTTTCCCCTTACAGGGTTTCCACGTACAAAATATTGGTGTTATGTGTTGTGGATGACTCTATGTTTATGTTTCATGCATTAATCTTTACCGATATAGCAATTTACTGTTAACACTGTCTACCGGCACACTTAACTGGTTTACCGATATTAAGCATTCAGTTGGTTAATTGGTTTTTGGTTTAAATTTATTAGACAACTGATTCACCCCCCCACCCCTCTCAGTTGTCTCCAGGACCTAACACTTACCATAACATGGACCTAAGAAACAAAATGAAATTTAGTCTCCTTTGGTCATATGTAGAATTTATGCACACCTATAGCACCAGATTTGCTGTATTTTGCTTTAAAAGTCAGAAATTGCAAAAATTATGTCATCTCATTCCCACAGAACAACTTTACAGAATTGAAGTCTCATGATTTTATCTAGAGCCCACCATGTAAAATTCAGTTTCAATAATACTGATAAATCCTCTCATTCAAAATATAAATAGAACAATGTTTCACTTTATAAAGTAAACACTGGATGAAAGAACCCAACATCACTGGAACGATTGGAGACGAAATTTTTCAAATCTGTCTATCTAAGCTATGGTAATGATTGACAATGGCTTACTTAGCAGGAAGATTGCAAAAGTTTTGACACCTCTATCGTATCCCCACTGTATTATAGAAAAGGTTCCATGGAAATTTGGAAGTTCCAGCAGCAGTCAGAAGGCAACTTTTGCATTTGGTCCTAAGATGTACCAAGAACTTCACCTAGAATCCAATGAGTCCTTAATATTATTATTGTGCCTATTAAACCTCCAAAATGGACAATAGGCAACATTACTTATATTTTATGGTGATGCAAAAAAACAAAGCCATTAATTATAAACAGGATATTTATTGAAAAAATCAATAGAACACAATATTTTAATATTCTACTTAAAACAGGATACAATCGCAAAGAGGTTCATCTCCTTACATAGAGATTGGAGAATGAAACCTTCCAAATGGATAAACACTACATGACTCAAAGTTTAAAATAGAAAAACTTGTCTTCGGACATGTAGTGTCGCAGTTAAAACACTTTGTTGGCAAAGCGGCCACCAAGGTTCAAACCCCTGCTGGGCCATTGTGCTCGCAGGCCTTGTGACTTCGCTGGGCCATTGTGCTCACGGGTTTGAACAAGTGAAGTGTGGGAATGAGGTCCCCCATTTGTGGCCTCACCAGTTCATAACTCCGGATCAAAATCATGTGGAGCTCGAGGGCGTGTCATGCCAGCATAGCCGTTCACGTTAAAAAGTTTACCAGGCATTAAATTTAAAAAGAAAAAAGAAAAAAAAAAAAAACTAAAATAATAGAAATAAAACTTGACACTAAGGTGAATTTCTTACAGCTGTAAGCTTGTCTTTTTAATAATTTAATATTATTCTGATAATAGTTTCCAAGCATTACTTATAGAGACAAATTGAAAATGTTTCTTTTGAAGCATCTAAGACTAAGGCTGAAGTCCCATGGAGGGAGGCTTCCTAAAAAAATTCAGTTGGTGCTGCTGAAATTTTTTAGAATTATTTAAAGTGGGTGGTCTCATGAATTTTGTAATATAATTCAGGGTTAAGAGTTTAAGTTCCAAAATTTATGGAAGCTGGTGGTCTCATGACTTTTGTAATTTAACATACTCAATTCACGTGAGTAAATAAACATTAAAAAATAGGGAAGTTGGTGGGGCAATTTTTAGCCCCTCACCTTTTCCACCCGCTCAAATCTGCAGCCCTAAAAAGTAGGGGCTGCTATTTTTAAGGAGAAGATTTCAATTAAACCTGTAGCAATTTTTTTCTGACTTCATGGGATCTCCCCCTCTTTAAAAATAGATTCTAATGCCCCCCTCATGTTATACCAGCCTTATTAGAATATTTAATTATATTTTAGTCACCTATATTTAGTTCCTTGTTTAATGGTCATTTAACTTTTTAGTTATTTAGCTTTTAAGTTTTATTTAGCATTTAGCTATTTCTTTTTAGTTAATTAGCTTTTAAGCTTTTTAGTAGTTCACTTTAAACGACTTGTTCTTAATTTAGAACGTCATCCTTGTAATCTCTTTATATACGCTTGTATATTGTTGAATAGATTATCCGATTATTGAATCATTCATTCAATTTATTTTTCATGGTATCAGAGCGGGTCGATGGGATCCTTTAAAGTTTGGCAAAATTTTTAATAAAAATTCATGGCCTTCTTTCTGGAATATTTTCCAGATTTTTTAAATTGTTTTTTAATAAAAAAACGGTTTTGCTTTTTTGAAGGCTTTTTGAGGGTTTCTGGTTCGTGGGCGAATTTCTTTGTGCTGGGCAGTAGTTAATGTTTTTTTAGGGTTCTAGAGATTTTCGGCCTTGGAACCTGGAGGTTTTTTTTGCAGATTGAAAATTTTCTTAGGGTTTCTGCAATTTTCGACCAGGATTTTGACCCTTCAGTTCAAGTTGAAATTTTACTCTGGTTGCAGATTCTTGGTGGGTTTTTCGAGACCTCAACTGGGTCATCATCAGATTTTTTTGGGTGCATCGTTTTCTATGCCTCGATTTTTTAGCCATCGGATCTGAATTTTGATTTTAGATTCTTGGTGGGTTTTTCGAGAGCTTTTCTAGGTTGATCTCAGATTTTTCTGGTTGCCTCGTTTTCTGTGCCTCAAATTTTGTGCCAACGAATTTGCCTTGGAATTTAAAAACAGTCAACAATTTCTTCTAATTCTGTGGGCGCTTGAATGAATAATTCAATAATCGGATAATACCCAAGTGTTGTTTTTCAGAAAACTATGTTGCTCCACTACCATAGCCTTTTCCCATTCAGGTACACCTTTAGCCTCTGTATATGTTTGAGGCTCATAAATACTGTGAATGTTGGCCATAAGAGCAAAATTAACTGTGTTGCTTGCTCTTACCTCTAACTAATCTACCCTCAATGAGCTCATCATCATGAAGATCACCAATGGTCTTGGCCCACCACTTATGCCGGAGAGTAGAAGTACCAACATTTGCTGCAGGATAAAGAGTGCCTATAATATCTGAAGCAAGCTCCTCTGGATGTGGATCGAGAAGATCTTGAGGAAAGTCAGGGGGTGCAATGTCATGCCTGGGAGACCCCACAACTTCAAAGTCAACTAAATCCCTCCCATCAGGTGGAGCTAAGGGAAGACGAACACCCATACTTACAACCTTTGGAGGGTGATCCTCAATGCTCAAATGAGGAGAGGAAGGCTGAAAAGGCCCTCTTTCTTCATCAAATACTACATCTCGACTAAATATGAGGTGATTAGTGTCTATATCAACCAACCGATATGCCTTGTGGTTGTCACTGTAGCCGATGAACATCAATTTCTGACTCTTTGGATCCAGTTTGGTGCACGTGGCATCTGGAATCCAAACATAAGCTGTAGAGCCAAAAACTTTCAAATGACTAATTTTGGGCTTCCTGCCAGACCAAGCTTCCTCTGGAGTCATCTTCTTAACGGCCTTTGTGGGAGACCAGTTCAGAAGGTAGACTGCAATGAAGACCACTTCCGCCCAAAAGTGTTTTGGAACATTTCTATGCTCCAACATAGACCGAGCCATCTCAGTGACTGTACGGTTCCTACGCTCAACAACACTGTTCTACTGTGGGGTGTAAGGTGTGGCAAGCTGATGCTTAATGCCATGTGATGCACAAAACTTGGTGAACTCTGTAGAACAAAATTCCACTCCATTGTCGAACCGAAGAGTGACTATCTGACAGCTAGACTCTTTTTCCACTAAGACCTTAAACGTTTGAAACATGGTGAACACCTCTGATTTCTGCTTAAGAAAATAAACCCACATGCGTCTGCTAAAATCATCAACAAATAATAGAAGATACCTGCATCCAGTGACTGATGGAGTGTTCATGGGACCACAAATGTCTGCATGAACGAGTTGCAAGACCTTGGATGCTCTCCAAGCATCTCCATTTGAAAACGGAGTCCTTTGTTGCTTTCTAGCTTGACACGCTCCGCAAACTCCATGATTCCAAGTTTGAATCTCAGGTAATCCTACGACTAGATCCTCTCGAACCAACTGAGAGAGATAGTGGACATTGAGATGCCCATATCACTGATGCCAAAGAGTGCTGATGGAAGTACTCCTAGCTGCCATGGTGAGCTCTTGAGAACCAATAGAATCAACAAGTCTATAAAGACCATGATCCTCAATACCAACTGCAACTGTAGTGCGAGTCTCCCTGTCAACAATGTTGCACTTGTGCAACCCAAAGACGACATCCAGCTGTGGTGAATGCTGCATAATCTGACTGACTGACAGTAGATTGAGCTTCATACCAAGTACAAAGTATACATTGAGGAATATTAAATCCCTCCCACCAGATGAAATCTGAACGTTGCCCTTGCTGACAACAGTATACTCTTCGCCTCCACCAAAGATCACCAAATCAGTGAAACGCATGTACTCTGTAAACCAATCCCGACAATGTGTGAAATGTCGAGAGGCTCCAAAGTCAATGTACCAGGCTGATGATTGAACATCACCAGAGGAGGTTTGGGCCATGAACGCATAGAAGGCAGATTCCTTCTAATCAGGATGCGTGGCAGAATTGGCTTTCTGCTTGGACCCTCCCTGTTTGGATTGTTGGGATGCTATCAATTTTCGACAATCTTTCACCAAATGGCCATATATATGACAGTAAGAACACTGTAAGCTCTTCTTTTTGGAAGACTGTTGAGGTTGACCTTGACCTTGTCCTTTCTGCTGGAAGGACGAAGCTTTACCCTTGTACTTATGCGAAGCTGAGGCTGTGAAAGCCTCTTCAGTGGATGAACTAGCGTTGCTTCCAAACTGCTGCTTCCATCGACCCTATTGTAGCAGCTTATTGCAAAGATCAGGAAACTTCAAATCAACACTAGTAGAGGAGATATTGAGCGTATCAATGAAATGCTCGTAGGATCTGGGAAGGCTTTTCAGCGTGATCACTACCATATCCTCTTCCACCATGGTTCGGCCTATAGCTTCTAACTAATCACGGATGTCCTTGATCTTCGTAAGATGTGCCTGGATAGATGACTTCTCATCCATCATGATAGAAAACAACATATTCTTCAGAAAGAAAGCTCGACTCTTGTCGAACGTTTCATGAAGATCCTTTAAAAGATCCCAGATCTCTTTTGCTGTTTTACCTAAAGGCACCTGTGGGAGTTGATAATCTGTGACGGAGAGTTTGATAAGCATGACAGCCTCTCGATTCTTCACATCATCTTTGTCTTGATCTTCACCTGCTGTTGTAGGACACGATTCCTTGCCCAAAACAAGCTGATCAAGGCAACGAAACTCAAAGATGGTAAGCATACGTTGTTTCCAAGTGTTGTAGTTATGGCCTAGGGTTTCTGCCCTATTTTTTTGCCTTTTTTGGGGAAAAAAAATCGTCAATATTTTTCTGGTTTTTTTTTTACAAAAAAAAAAACAAATCATGGGTATTTTTTTATTTTCTGCAAATTATTATTTTTTTTAATTATTTTCAGGTTTTAAGTTTGCAGAAAATTTTAATTTATGGGTTTCTTCCAAACCTCGAAATTCACACCTTACAATTCGTGCCAGAATTCTCCTCCAGGGTTTCAGATTTTTTGTGCAGCTGCTTCTATTTTGATTTTTGAATCAGATTCTTCTGTCTCATGCTTTCACTAGGTTGACCTCGTTCAACCTCCATTTTTGTGATGGCATCTTTGACCAACATTATGTTGCAACACAATCAAAAGTTCAACAACAGCCACAACACTTGGAAACAGTGCATGTTCACGATATCTAAATATCGTTGCCTTGATCAGATTGATTTAGGCCAGACCTCGTCTTACAAGTCCCAAGGTTTTCGCGAATTTTTTCCTGAAAAATTGTCTATCGATTTCTGATTTTTTCCACAAAAAAATCATGGGAGGGTTTTCACGATTTTTTCCTCAAAAATTGTTCATGGGGTTTATAATTTTTCCTTAAAAATCATCTCATCTGTAATCCGCGATATTCGCGTAAGATTTTAGTTATCTGGGTTTTATCGTTTTTTTCCACAAAAACGATGATTTGTAACCTCAGATTTCTTGGTTTTTTTATTTTCTCTTCAAAATCGTAAATTCTCTTTTCAAGGGTTCCCATTTCAAGGTTTGACGGTTTTTTCCTCAAAAATCATGCTTTGTTGCAGTCAGTTTGGGTCGCCCCTGCCAAGGCGAACATTTGCAACCGTGGTATCTTGCAGTTAGTTTTGGAGTTGGTACTTTTCTGCAAAAGGGTTTGCTGATTTTTTCCTCAAAATCATTGTTTCAGGCTTCAATAATTCGTGTGTGCCAGATGTCTAATTCGCGTGTGAAGGCTACATTAGCTTGGATGGCTTTTGGTATTCTTGGTCATTAACACTTTTCCGTTCCAAGGAGGGTCTCCACCACAGCAGAGTGTTCTTTTCATTTGTGATCAAAAGACCTGCAGTGTCTTCTGTAGGGTAGTTAGTAGATAGAATATTTAATGGTCATTTAGCTTTTTAGTTATTTAGCTTTTAAGCTTTATTTAGCATTTAGCTTTTTCTTTTTATTTAATTAGCTTTTAAGCTTTATTTAGCGTTTAGCTTTTTAGTAGTTCACTTTAAACGACTTGTTCTTAATTTAGAATGTCGTCCTTGTAATCTCTTTATATATGCTTGTATATTGTTGAATAGATTATCCGATTATTGAATCATTCATTCAATTTATTTTTCAAGCCTAAGAGCCTTGATGGCCTTATTGCTGCTTCAGAATGACACACCTGACAAGAGGTCAAAGATGCCAACTCTGTGCTGCACAGAGACAGCTCTCAGAGAGGTAAACGTGAAACCTGCATCTCAGACAAGCATGGAGGTTCGACTTACCAAGCATAGGAACAAGTCCAAAGTTCCACTCGACAAACCCAACTGAGAATATTACCTGTGGTTGTAATGGTTCTAAGAAACACCCAACAGTATAGAAACCTGCATGACTACAGCTTTATCAATTCATGCAGGAATCTCCAAAAAAGTTCAGCTTCCTCTTCTGATTCTGCTACTGAACTATTGCAGAAATCAAAGGCTAGTTTGATCACTAATCTACCTCCTTTCTACAGCCTGTGTGGTCAAAGGGAGAGGAATTGAAAGAATAAAAACAGAGGAAGGGGTCAGAGAAAGACAACACACAGGGTGATGCACCAAAAAGACTCATGTACCAGATAGCCCTCTCTATACCATTCAACCATCCATTAACTTTATATGTAGATTATGGCTGGAATAATTCAACCCACAATTATAAAAAATGAAACACATACAATAACACTTTCAAGTCAGAGAACACTCTCCAGGACAAGATGTTAGGGAACAAAATAAAAGAGCACTTCTATTCATCAAAAAGCTAAATATATTTACAACAGGGTAAAGCCCATTATTAATGCGTACAAGTTGGTTCTGAATCATCACAAACGCAGCAATCGGAGCCCAAAATGAAAAACAAGAAGAAAGAAGAAAGGAACATGCCACGTGATGCAGAGCACCTGATTGATGATCTGGGAACATGCCAAATCCATAGTTTGAAAGAAGCAGACACGAATGGTTGATGATTTACAATCTCCTTCCCATTAGAATACGGCAGTCATGGCTCTAGGTGAGACTATCAGCAAAGATGGTGCATAGTGGTGCCTTGGCAATTGTAAGATACAAAGTTACAAACCGTCATTGAGAATCTGCAAATCTAGTGCATCAAATGGAGCTCACAAATGAAACTTCAGTAATGATGGACACTTAGAGCCATTACTAAGCATGATAGCATGTGAGGAGCACACTCTAAGAACCATCTGCAGTTGGGCAAATAAGTATCCGTTTGTGATGTGAAGATAGATGGGGTGGGCTTTTACCACTAGAGGGAAGGAAAGTTGCAAACATGGAAAAACTGCTCAATGGTTTTTATTGTTGAAGAGATCTCCTAAAGTATGGAGGAGAAAAGTTGAAATAGGTCCTGCAACATGGGCCGCTTAGCTGAAGTGAAGATTCACACCATCTGATCATGCAAACAAACGGCCAGCAAGAGCCAACTCTGCCAGACTGTCAAATAGGTTGAAAGATCTGTGCCATAGAAGAGAGGAAAGCAGCATACTAACATGCAAGACAATCCCACCAGAAAAGAGAGAAGTGGTATTTCAAAGCAAAGGCCAACCATCTGACAAATGTATGGTGATCTTGAGGTTGAAGAACTTTGTAAAGGGAGTGCAGCTGAAATGCACTACAGACCCATCAGGGCAAATCACGTTTTTAATTTGAACTAAACGGAATGGAGGAATGGATATGGAAGTGGCAGAAGTCATCAAAAGGCTAAGAATATCATAAGCAAAAAAAAATCTGAAATTCTCTATTCACCAAACTCTGTGATTAAATATCAAATTTCAAAATTATTGTAATTTTAGATTTGTTCCAGAGCAACATTAATATTCAGTAAATCCAAATCTGTCTCTCACACATCACATGGAATCTATTTTTATTACTTATTTTTATAGGGCTGTGATTTGAACTGTTATAAAATAAACTGAACAATCCACGACTGTTGTCTGTCATTTACTGATCTATTAGGGCACACATTGGAAATCTTCTGCATGAGTAAGAAAAAGTAAATTTATTTGTTGCATGCCAGTACATGTTCATTAAAAGACACTAAGAAAGGTAATTTGGGCAAGTCAATAAATAAATTCTGCATGAGAATCATACCTGACCTCATAAGTAGTAGATAATTACCTCTGATTTATTGTTCCGAGTTGACTTTTTTGGGTTAGCAGTAGAAGATGTCTCATGTGCTTCAGCCTGCAGCCAATCATGATAAGCCTTTATACAGTATCAAGCTCCTCATGCCAAAGGGTAGACAGATTGATTACTATGAGTCAGTATAAAATATTCTTCTCTGCTCAAGATTTAGTCTGCTCATTTTGATGATTAGAATTAACTTGTACATTGTCTTGTAATAATCGAATACCTTTTTACGTATGTTAGCAGGTGCTGTTGGATCTACAACCTGCAAAAAAATGACAATCTTCACTGTAGATAATTAAGGCATGTATGGGGGGAGTAATTTCAAATTATTCTTATAATCAAAAATCACATTAAGCTAGTAATGACATTTTGTGTTGGTCTTGTAGCAAAAAAGTTGCCACAAAAACAGTAGGGACTTTAAAAAAAATTATTGTAGGTGAGATGGTAGGATTCCGGGAAATTACATTTTCTTGAAGGTGTAAACTAATTATTCTTATTTATAAAACTTTAATAACGATTCTGTAAAGTGGAATACTATAAAACTTAGTCATTAAGTATAAAACATTGAACAGCAATGGGTGCAATGGGAAAGCTAGATATAAATTGCAAAATTAATTAGCAATTGTGAAATATAATAGTACAAAATTCAACAACAAACCTTTACTTCAGCCGATTGATCATTTGTCTTTAGTGGATCAACAGAGACAGTTATTTTGGCTAATGGTTGACCTGCATCACCATATTCTTTCCAAGCCCGAGCAACAACCTGAGGACACTTCATAAGCCATACTGAACGCTCCGCCTTTGAAGTATCAAGTATTGAGGAGATATCATCCAAATTCCCTGACATCTTCTCAGAATCCTACCAAAAAAATGAATTATGTGAATGAGAATTCTCACATGCAAGCAGAGAACTCCTATTAGAGGTAGTTTCTTAGGTCATCGCCATGCAAAACACCAATTCGGTATATGTAACTCCTCATATGCATGCATTTAACCAAGAAAGCGTTTTTTTATTTTTCCATTCACCTTATATTGTTTTAAGGTATACAATCCTTCATCCCTCCAAATTCAAACTCAGAGTATCCATGCTGTTGACATATTCTATAAGGTTTCTTTTCCAAAAAAAATCTACAGCAATCAAAAACATCATTTGTGCAGGCCAAATGTAAAACTGATCATTCAAATTCTTGTAAGGGGAAAGGATCCATGAACACCTTTTTATCATTCAAGAGGCAAAATAGATGTCATCATGTCAAACAAGATGCACTAAAGTGATGAATCATCATGGCTTTTATAATGGAGATTCATGTTCAAATCTCTAGGAGGCTATCATATGCTTTATAAAGAAGATTCATCTTTACATGTCCAGATAACACATTACATGCTAATCAATATAGATGCTGAGAGTTGAAATTGGGTAAACTATCATATCTAATACTGGAGGTGACACCCTGAACTAATGAGGCCAGGTGCAAGTAATGTATGGTTAAGCTTAACAGAAGATATACCCTTAGGGTTTCCAGAAAAAACAATGGGTGTCAGGAGAGAAAATTCCCTTAAGATTTGCAGTTACAGAGATGGGAGGTAGGAGAAAAGAGAGAATTCACCAAATCAAAAACCAAAACTGTTGAAGTATTCCAATTTAAAGGGTTTCTCTCGATTCACAGTACACTGGAATTTCAAACTGAAATTTATGATCAGAAAAGGTTTAAGAACATAAAATACCGAAAGCAAAAACGGAAATCATAATACCCTAAAAACAGGTAATAGATCAAATAATGGCGGATATATTATTTCTATGAACACACAGCAGTTTATAACGTAAATTCAAGGACAGATTTAGAGGGATTTCAGCTGCTTACAGTATGAATATTAGTACATATATCTAGCAAAAATTGTGGCGCTGCGATCCGCCCTGCTCCTGTGTAACGTTTTCGAAAAGAGCCAACTGCTTAAATCGTAAAGTTTTAATATTCTTTACGTCAACACTTACTGCTTAAATCATTAAAGGTTTATTATTCCTGACATTAACAATTACTGCTTAAATCGGAACAACTAATTTACAAATGTGATTTAAAATTTTAAGTTAAGAATTAGTATTATTTATTTAATTGTACTTGCATTAAAAGGTTATGCCTATTGTAATTTATATAGAATATCTTATAATTTTCACAATTTAGTTTATAATTGAATTTATAAACACTTTAATAAAAATTTGATAGTATGATTAGAGCTATAATTTGAGGAAGAGGGGTTTGACAAGCGATAAATTGACAAGGGGTATTAAATTTGTATTGTTGAACTACTACTCTTGGTTTCTGAGAATGTGTTTAATGTTTATAATGCTCATTATGATTCCTATCTCAAATGCAAGTTGTTGATGTTATTTGCACGTCTTCAATTTCCTTTTAGAATTGTCTAGTTGCAAGTAGTGTTTAAATCTAACTATTCATCGGATTCAGCAAAATTATTAACATCTCTAATTCTTTGTTGACATAGTTCTACTACTTTATTGGTAGCATAAGATAGATAAGGTCTAATGCAAGGTAAAGATTTAATTGAATCTAATTCTATGGGTTTTCCTTACTTATATCTAATAGTGTGTATGAGTCAAAATGTACAACATACACCATTTGTTTATAGAATTGTAATTAGATGATTCAATCTGTATGATCTACTTGGATTTATGTATATATATTTTATATCTAGACATGATGAGTTACTAGAAAAGGTAGAATATATTTGTCATTAGCATGATTGGAGTAGTTCTAGTTATTTCAAGCTATCCAATTGTCCTTGCCTTAGAACTCTTCATACATGGAAGTGTTATCATTGAGATTAGTCTCGATATTCCAATCATCATCTTCGTCTTAATTTTTCGGCTTCATCACATGTCTAAAATTGGATTAAATAGAGTTGAGACTACAAAATATTTAAACTATCATTTTAAATTTGAATATGGTAGATTGAAAGCAACCAAGTTGTTTTGATTTATGTAAGCTAGAATTTATTGAATACTATTCAACCTGTAAAAGTGGGCAAATATGCTTCTCAATATCATTAATGGTAAGGCAAGTTAGAAATAAATTGCATTCATCTTGAAGTCTTTAGTCTCACAAATTTTATAAATCCTCTTTCTCTAAGCATTTTCCACTTAGTAAGAGTACGTAAACTATATGTTTAACAAATTTTCTTTCTAAGCTCACATTGATTGGTCAAATTAGGATTAATAATAAATATGGTCTTTGAACTACCTTAATGATTTCCAGCATTATAGGAATATATGACTCAAGATTCTACCAAACATTATAAGAATATTTTTAAAAGGGAAAGAATATTGGTGGGGACATGGACAAGTGGTTCATGGCACACAAAGTGCCTACTAACATCAAAACTAAAATTATTCTATTGTGCACTTTAATAAAATGTTTCCCTTATGACTTTGCCTTAGCTATCACCCTGTCAGGAACACTATGGAAGCCTACAAATTAAATCTATTATAGTTTAAGAAGGAAATAAATTATTTTGTTGCATACACATTGCAAGTATGAAGGGGAAGATTGTGTTTGTACATCCCATTTGGAAAATACAAGGACCAACTTCTATTGTCACATCCTTAAACTCTCTATGTCCATTCCATGTGTGGAGTTGCAATCTAAAATAAGGCCCAACTTGCATGTATGAATGGGGTGAGAAGGAGATTGCAAGGCAAATATTATTCACAAATTATAATTGCATACCAAAAAACTTGTAGTTAAGGTATTGTCATAAGTAAAAAAAAAATTGGTTTTGTTGGCTATGCTTTCTTTTCTTTCTAGTTGTTAGCATAGTGTGGTACTGGTGTTCACATGGATTAGGATACGACTTAAATCACATACACTAAGCTTAAACTTCTAGGCTTAGAAGTGTTAAACACTGAGTTGATTGACATTTTCTAGGCTTAATATGTTGCTTAAGGTGTGTGGTCACACTAAGAATACACTTCTAGGCTTAAAAGTATTAAACACTGAGTTGACTGACATTTTATAAGCTTAATATGTTGCTTAAGGTGTGTGGTCACACTAAGAATACACTTCTAGACTTAAAAGTGTTAAACACTCTGAGTTGACTGACATTCTCTAGGCTTAATATGTTGCTTTAGTGTGTGTGGTTTAAGACTAGCTGCAGATTAACAACACACAAATGGAAAGATTCTTTATGTTTGTTAATATATTTCAAAGATGTGAAATTTATGATTTCTAGAGAAATTTAGTTGATTTTCATGGTTATACAAATTTGATGATTGAAATATGCGTAGGGAATACATTTGTTGTTTTGAGTTGAAAACGGTTCACAGTCTCTTATTATATAGAGAACATATGTATCTTGATTGTGCGTTATTCTTTATTATTTGGCTCTTTACCTCTTCGTATGAATAGGTGTATTGGGAATTGAATTGCAATGATCTTTTGTTAAAGAGCATGGGCTAGTTGTTTTACCAAATATGTACTGCAGCAAAAATTAATAGTAACCAGTGTTAATTAAAAGGGTGATTACATTGATTTTTTTGTTTAACAATTTATCTAAAAATTACCTTCACAAATTTTCTAAAAATATTAGCACGAACTTTTTGTTTAAATATGGTTTCTAGAGTGATTTTGAGGCAGAGATATTTCTTGAGAAATTTAGGTGATTACATTAAAAAAAAATTTAACAAATTATCTCTACCTTATCATGTGACAAATTAGATAAAATTATTGTCAAATATTTTTCTATTTTGGATCTACAGAATTTGCTGGAGGAGAAGGAAGCAACATATGAAAAAGTTGCAATTAGTCAATATGAATTGTGTTTAGATCAAGAGGATAATCATGAAACTGAAGAGGGGGTTGGAGAAAAAGTAGCAGCTTCCTCCATTAGAGATTTAGATTGTTAGGATTCTTAAAATGAGTATAGGTTTTAGTTAATAATATGTCAATTCTACAAAGTTTATGATTTGAGAGATTGATGTCCACAATTTAACTTATGGAACTTAAGAATTCCACAAGCATGTTGTTAAGGAATTTGGATCAGAGATAGAGAATACAATAGTCTGGTAATATGTAGTGAGGATAGACTTTAATAAGATCACCATAATGAATATGTTTTACCTCTGATGTGTGTGTGTGTGTGTGTGTGTGTGTGTGTGTGTGTGTCTGTCGATATATATATATATATATATATATATATATATATATATATATATATATATATATATATATATATAACTCTAACTATTAATCTTCTATGATAATATCGACAACTTGTTGGTTCGTGAAATTGCCACAGTTATTGGTTTCGGTTCACAGCAAGTGTCGATGCCTATAAATAAAAGGATGAAGAGTCATGTCCACGTAGGGGCATGACTTCTACGTGGCTTGTGCCACGTAGAGTCATGACCCTACGGGAACATGACCCTTCATTCAATGTCATTATTTATTACTTGCTTTAATCCGAATGAAGCTATATCCTTAACACTCCCTCTTAGCAAAAGAGGATTGAATTTCATAATTAAGTTTTAAGGAACAACATTCTAGATATACACATTTATTTGACATGATCATTCACTTAGTAACACTTACTAGTAAAATACTTCATATCCCAGAGAGATATGGATTATCTAATATCCAATACTCTAGGACAACAACTACTTGAAGTCTTATCAGATTACAACCTTGATTCTAGTGACAATTGTAACATTGTCATTATCAAAGGTGAAATAATTTTAGTATCATGATATCCGACACATTCCAGGACAACAAATTAATGTAGTCAATCATGATATGATTGTTATCATAATTTCTGACATATTTCAGAACAATCATTTAATGATAACAATTCAATAACTCATCATAGCAAATTTAGTATAAAGATTTCCGGCACATTCTGGGACAACAACTTAATGTAGTCAATCTTGATAACAGATCAGGCTATTGTGAAAGTCGTCACCTTACAATAGCGATCTTACACTTACATCACATGAAAGATCGTCAACATACATGCAATATTGCATTCAAGATATTCATGAATATATCAATTACATATGATTAAGATTAATATCATGAATTTCCATTCTAATTTAGTCATACCAAGTTTACCTATAAAGTACTCCACTTTCAACTTTGCAAGAGGTTTGGTGAATATGTCGGCACTTTGCTCTTCAATGCTAATGTAGGTCAATTTGATGGCATCTCTGTCTACCATATCTCTTATGTAATGGTATGGGATTTTTATATCCTTGGATCGATTATGAAAAACTAGATTTACAGAAAGTTTGATGTAGCTTTAATTATCACAGTGAATCATCGTGGGGTTTAGGGGCTTCCCAAATAGTCCAACTAGCAATTTCTTTAACCATACTACCTCACGTGCTCCCATGGAGGCAGCCATATATTCGGCTTGAGTGGAACTCCGAGCAACTGTTGATTGTTTTTTGCTAAACCAGGATATCATAGTTGATCCAAGACTAAAGCAGCACCCCATTGTACTTTTACGATCAATGGAACTTCCTGCCCAATTGGAATCAGAATACCCTTGGAGTTGTATCTCAACATTTTTATACTTCAGTCCAAGTCCAATAGTGCCACACAAGTATCTCAAAATATGCTTAGCAACCATTAGGTGAATCTTCTTAGGTTCGCACATGAAATGACTTAACACATTGGTAGCGTAACAAATATTAGGGCGAGTGTTTACCAGGTACATAAGAGATCCAATAATTTGTCTATAGTATGTTGGATCTGTAGGTTTTGAATCTACTGCTTCACTTTTGAGCTTATGAAGATTTGTTTCCATTGGAATGGATAGGGGCTTACAATCTATCATACCAAATCTAGTAGGATATCGGTGGTGTATTTTCCTTGATTTAGGAAAATATAATTCTCTTTTTGCCATACTTCTAGGCCCAGAAAATAGTGCAATAGACCTAGATCCTTCATATCGAATTCAGCCACAAGATCTTGTTTCCATTTTGCAATGAGGTGATCGTCTCTTGTTATCAACAAGTCATCAACATAGAGAACAAGTATTAACATGTCACCATCTGATATTTTGAAGTATATGTTAGAGTTTGCTTCATTTTTGGAATATCCTAGTTTGGAGAGATAACTATCTATCCTTTCATGCCATGCCTTGGGAGCTTGCTTAAGGTTGTAGAGAGCTTTTTTTAGTCTACACACATAGAGATTTATATCATATGTAGCAAATCCTTTAGGTTGTTCTATATATACTTCTTCCTCAATATCACCATTCAAAAATGTGGTCTTCATGTCCATTTGGTGTATCTTCCACCCTTTGGAAGCTGCAATGGCAATGATGGTTCTTACAGAAGTATATTGGGTAACTGGAGCAAATGTCTCTTCGTAATCAATTCTAGCCTTTTGAGAGAACCCCCTAGCAACAAATCTAGCTTTGTGTTTTTCAATACTACCATCTGGTGCATATTTGATTTTGAATAACCAATTTGATGAGACAATTGATTTGTCTTTTGGTCTAGGTATAATGTCCCAGACATCAATTTTTAAGATAGATTGATATTCCTCAATCATTGCATCTTTCCAAGCTTGACATGTTAAAGCCTCTTCAACATTTCATGGTTCAGATTTTGTAAGTTTGGTCATGAGGGCAACATAGCATGATTGACTTCTTGTTTTCTTATTCTCTTTGAAGATTTCATCGGGTTCCACATTATTTTATTCAATCATCTTTCTTGCCCATAGTGGTCTTTTCTTGTTGTTAGGATTTTCAGTATTCTCGAAATTAGGTGATTAAAGTTCATGATTTTCTATGCTATTCTCCCTCTGATTTTCAATTGTAGGATTTTCATCTGATTCTGCAGTTAGATCATCTTTTGCACTTAGAGATAGTTTATAAGCAGCATCTTCGTCAAATTTGACATCTCTACTGATTTCAATAGATCTTCGTCCTGGAATATAGACTATGTATCCTTTAGTGGTTTCACTGTAGCCAATAAATATGCCTTTCTTCCCGGAGGGTTCTAGTATGGTTCTCTTTTCTTTAGGAACATGAATATACACGTGGCAACCAAAGATTCATAGATGGCTTAAATCTGGTTTATTTCTTGTAAAGGCTTCTTCAGGTGTTATATTATCTAGGATTGAATGAGGGTATCTATTTTGAATGTACACAGTTGTATTTGAGGCTTCAACCCAAAATGAGATATGTAGATTTTGATCATGCATCATGGCTTTAGCAACTTCGATGATGGTTCTGTTTTTACTTTCTACAACTCCATTTTTTTAGGATTATAAGGTACAGTACACTCCCTCTTAATCCCAATAGAAATGCAAAATTCTTTAAATTTTTTAGATATATATTCACCCCCATTATCTGATCTTAGAGTCTTTATTTTCTTCCCAGTTTGATTTTCCACTAGGGCCTTAAATTCTTTAAATTTCAATAACACTTCATTTGATTCTTTGAGTTTTATGAAATAGATCCAAGTTTTCCTAGAGTAATCATCAACAAATATCACGTAATACAAGAATCCCTCTAGTGATGGTAATTGTTCAACCCAACAATAAGAATAATAACTCTAGTTGAAGTCTCAACCTGAAGTTTGGACATTCACTTGGTAAAGTCACTATTTCCATAGATAGTGTTCATTTGATTGTCAACCCAAGGACGTAATACTTGAAATGGGTCTGCACTATATATGCACTAAGTTCCTGCAATAGCTACACTACATTACTGTAGCAACTAACATCTATGCAGAAAAGATAAGCAAGAATTGAAACTATTGAAAGGCTACAGGAAAACTTATGCATTAACATAAATGCATTCAAGCAATAATGGCTAAGTTCAATGTTGCTAAACAGAAATTACTCTATTTTGGTTTGGCTGCAGAAACAGTCAATGGATCTGTTTCCAATGGCTGCAGGAACAGTCAATGCAAGAATGTCTACTGCAACTAAAGAAGAAAACTAATTTTAACAAAGGCACAGGAACACTCACCAAGTGGGCCCCCTTTGATGAGTGATTCCAGGCTTCCCAAAAACAACTCTAAGTGCTTAGAATAACATATTTTTATTCATTGTTCTTCAGAAGTCATTACATGATTCAACATCAAAAGAAACTCAAAACAATTGTAACTTTATTTCTAAAATCCTCTGCTCTGCTTTTTCTCCTTTCTATATAACCTTTGAAAACAGATAAAGACCTTTATTTAAAAGAAAGCAATGATTTCATATTACACAAATCATGTCGAAAAGAAGAGGCGGATAACTAATCAAGAAAGGAAACCACCAGAGTTAAGTCGTTGATATTGTGGATCTAAACCGAACCACAATCATAACACATCATGGCGGTATTTTCAACACTAATGTCTACTTGAGTAAGGCATCAATAAACATTGCGCAATTACTTTTCCTCTGTCGTTCCTTATGCTCATCAGCATTTCTACTGATTCGATCTTTAAGTCTCCTCCTTGAATATCTCCTACTGCAACTGGCGCGACAGGAGAGCCTTCCCAACAACATCAATTTATTCCTGCAATCTCAAAAAGAAAGAACATACAAGAACATACACATCTTTTTTAATTAATCAAAACATCTATTAATTTCACACATTATATTGCCTAAACAATCCGCATGGCAACAGGAATGAATAACATGGTTGCAGGAATAAACTGGCAAAGACAAAACATTTTTTAATAGGTTTAGGCTAACATCTGAAATACATATAGTAAACTTTTGATACATCATTACTATTATGTAAATCAAAATATGAGAAAACTTAAGAGTTCTGAGGATAAAAATATGCTAATGTCTCAACTCATCATGCCCCCCAACTTTAAGGTCTTGTTGATCCTCTAGCAAGAGGAAAATTCCTGATTCTGGCACTAACTCTTAAGTCACCAACGGTTCCTTGACCTGTTCCTCCTGAAGGCAAATTCCAATAAAACCCCTTCATCTTTTCTAATCTAGACCATCTGGCCTCCTCTGTAGCTGCGTCATAGGGGTGATATGTAACCTTAAATCCCAACAATGGCCACATAAGTATAGGGGGCTGAAAGATCAAAGGTAACCAATTATTGGTTTTCATCCTGCCCAGTTGGATATATTTAGGGGCTCTTTTCATAGCTGCATGCAAATTTGGCAGTGAATGAGGTTCTCCTTGTTTCAATTCTTCTAGCAAATTATTCCAACACTGAGTTAGGCCTTCAATTGTAGCTGCACTTTCATTTTGAACTAAATGCTCATATGCTTGGAATATTTCTTCCCTCATTGGCAACACTTGATTCCTCACATCTTGCCTTACCAATAGATTTTACCATTCATAATAGAGAACTCTCGGCTCTTTTGCTTCTTTCCTCAATGGTAATGGACAATCAAATTCAACAACCCTATGTGTTCTGGCCTATGCTCCCATGTTGATCTCATTCTGAATCCATGACATTAAGGCTTTTATGTGGATATCCTAAATGTATAACAAGGGATTCCACTCACTATCAAAATTTACAACATAGTTATGCAAGTAAAGCTCACACAATAATTTTTTCATAGCCGCTGGGGAAGTCTGATAGGCATCATAAAATTCCTCAGGGGTTTCTAAAGAAGGGCTAAGGTCCCTGACAATGCGGTTTAATTTAAAATTTAAATACCGCTCTTTCAAATGCAGAGCATAAACTCTTGGCGGTGCCCTACATTGCATTAACTCTAGGACCATACTAGTGATTGTATCAACTTTGGCTTCTAATTCTTCAATTTAATTATCCCTTTTTTCAATTTCCTTCTATTGTTTGTCAATAATCCCTTGTAATCTAGCCCTTTCTATCTCCCACTACCTATAAAATGTTAATGCAATATATAAACTGCTGAGAGATGATGGAGGTCTAATAGCTGTTACCTTTGGACGTGGAATTTCTTCAACAGGTTCCTCAAGTCGTCCTGCCACATATGCCAGGCTTGAAAGTTTGTCTACATCATCCTCCTTCTAAATTTCAACCTCTGCTGCGCTCTCTTCTTATGATGCTTCTACTAAAATAACCTCTGTTGCATCACTTACTGGACATACTTTTTGGGTAGTACTCCTAGTTCTTCTTGCATAAACCTTTGGAGTGGCTGCAGGAACGGTTTCTACCTGTGGCTTTGCTACAGGAGTATTTCTCTTCAGTTTACGCCTCTTGGCTACAGGAGAAACTTGAGTTTCCTGCAGTTGAACCATAGGTTCATCTTTTGCATTAATTCCTTCTAATTCCTTCCCTTTTCTTTTAGAAGATGCTAATTCTCTTTGAAAAGAAGTGGAGGGTTGCTCCATGTTTGTCTCAATCATCTCTTCCTCTGTAATAGTCACAGCTCCTTCAACGATGAGAAATTCATTCTCTATAGAAATTATGGGAGAAGAGGGTTCTCCCATTTCCTCCTTTTCAACTGCTAACTCATCTGCAACAGGAGCATCTTCAACCCTAAACTACAATATGACTTCAAATACCCCCCATTCCATCTGTGAAACATCCCTAAGAGAATGTTCTACCAACAATTTTATCAAACCATGATGGCTGATAGAATGATTTCCATTCTTTCGTGTTTCTTTAGCACTTGTGGAAATAAGGTGATATAAAAAATTAGGAACATTCACTCTCCGGCCATGTCGTAAATGACTAAGCAATTTGAAATGGGGTGAATCTAAATTTGAATACCTCCCTTTGCAAGTAATGTACTTCATTACATATAAAGCCACCTGGGGCCACTCTGCTAGAAGGGAAACCCTCCTGGTTCCTTTCTTGTCCACTATTAGTGTTCCATCTGTGGGGAGTGTAAGTTCTGCTCTGGCGCTTCTAGCATTTTTGATTCTAGAAACAATTCTCCTTCCTGCAGCAACCCTGTAACTTCAGCTATCCACTGCTCTGTAGCAATGACCTTTAATCCTTTAACATTAGCCTCACCTTCGTTGAATGAATGCATAAACTCAGAGGCAATTTCTTCATTATAATCCCTTATTTTCATAAAGTAGACAATCCAACCATGCTACCAGAAATAATGCTCACAAAGAGCATCCTGTAGAAACGCATCATGGATTATTGGTTCATGGCAGATTGGATCTCTACCCATTTCTTAATATGTTAATGTAGCAAACTCTGTAGTTGAGAAACAAAGAACCAAAATACTCTACAGACTGAAGATTGAAACTTCCTTACCTGTTTCCAAATTTGGTGGCAGAGTTCATTACTTTCTTATGCCAAAGAATATCTCATTAAAGGAATGATGGCAAGCAATCAAATCAAGGTACCAAAAAGGACGAGTAATTACTAATTTTGGAAAACTTAACCATAAAACACCCCCCCAAACTTACTTTGGCACGTTTCCACATAGGCTCAAAGGATTTAGGGAAGTGTATGCGGATTTAGCAAAGACAATAATTATAATGAAATCATAAATGCCTAATTAAAATAAAATAAAATATGGACATACCTGCAGTCATGCGAAAAGAATGGCGAAATGAAATGAAATGACAGATAAGGAAATGAGATGGGATGACGAGGATGGAAAAATTTATTTATGGAGAATAATATTTCCATAAGACATGGAAATATTGTTGTGAAATGACGTGTGGAGAATTATGAAGTGGCAAGCATGTTCAATGCAGTGGATGAAGGAACCTTACCTCCAATACTTTGCTCAATTGCAGAAGGAACTTGATTAGTTGCTGCAAGAACTTGTGTTTGATCCTTTTTAGCAAATTACTGCAGGAACTCCTCTTTACTAGCAGGCTTATGATAAAGATGTAATCTGTGACCATTTACCAAAAGCTTGAACCGAACCGGGTCAATTGTGGTCAAACGAACAACTCCATTGTTGAAAACTTCCTCTATCTCATATGGACCTAACCATCTGGTTTGCAGCTTTCCCATAGTATCTTTATATCTTGAGTCATACAATAGTGCCCAATCACCTGCTTTGAACTTTTTTCTCTTTGATGTATTTATCATGCCACTTTGCTCTCTGATTTTGTATCAGTTATGTCTGTTGGACAACCATTTTTCTATGTTCATCCAAAGCATTCAATTGTTGAATATGTTCTTTTTGTGCTTTAGAAAGTGTCACATATAATTGCAAAGTTGTCCTTAGAGTTTTATGCTCAAACTCAATAGGCATCATTGCTGCTTTTCCATGCACCATCTCAAAAGGTGTAAAACAAATTGGTGTCTTCCAAGTTGTTCTGTATGCCCAAATTGCTTCTGAAAGTCTATGAGACCAGTCTTTTTTATGAACAGCTATTGCCTTGGTAAGAATAGCCTCAAGCTCCCTATTTGTAACCTCTACTTGTCCATTAGCTTGTGGATGATATGGGGTAGATTTTTTGTGCCTTTTATTGTATTCATTGGCTAAGGCTGCAATCAATGTTGAAGTAAATTGTGGGCCTTGGTCTAATACAATTTCCCTTAGTACTCCATATCTTGTAAATATCTCCTCATAAAGGAACTCAACCACCTTATTATCTCTTGCATGTGTCATGGCACAAGCTTCCACCCATTTGGTTACATAATCAGTACATACTAAAATGTAAGATTTTCCATTAGAAGGGGGATCGATTGGGCCAACAAAATCTAATCCCCATTTATCAAATGGTGCAACCAATATTTGTGGATACAATGGCATCTCATCATATTTAGTAGGTCTCCCCATGCATTGGCATCTGTCACATTTTCTTGTATACTGTGTTGCATCCTTATATAATGTGGGCCAATAATATCTTGTATTCAGTATCTTGAGTGTTGTTCTTTTAGCAGCAAAATGTCCTCCACATGGTTCATCATGACATGTATGCAAGATATCATATGTTTCATCCTCTCTTACACATCTTCTCATGACTTGGTCAAGTCCAGTATTAAAAAAACAATCAATAATCCATGAGAAGTTAAAGCTTTTCTCAACTAATAACCTTCTTTCTTTAGGAGAGAAATGAAGTGGCATTTTAGCAATAGTTAAATAATTGGCAATATCAACATACCAGGGAGTGTGGGCTTGTATAAGGAATAGATGTTCATCCGAAAAAAAATCATCTATGGCTGTAGGATCTTCCCATAACTGAAGTCTTGAAAGATAATCTACAACCACATTGGACTTTCCTGGTTTATCAATAACTGTGATATCAAATTCATGCATCAATAATAACCAGTGAGCTAATCTACCGGTAATTGAAGGCTTATTCATGAGATATCTAATTGCAGTATGATCAATAATCACAAATATGGGATACCCTGTTACATAGTGTCTGAATTTGTTGAGTGCATATATAACTACTAATATTTCTTTTTCAGTGACTGTGTAATTTAACTCAGGCCCCTGCAAGTTCTTGCTAATATAATATATTGAACTCTCCAAGTTATCAATCTTCTGTCCTAAGACTGCTCCTATTGCATAATCAGATGCATCTGTATGAATTTGAAATGGTAAAGACCAATTTAGACCTTTAAGAACTGGTGCTTGGGTCAAAGTGTGCTTAAGCTTCAAGAAAGCTTCATTGCATGAAGAAGTCCATTTAAATTCCATATCCTTGGTAAGTAGAGAATATAAGGGACTTGCAATTTTGCTGAAATCTTTGATAAACCTTCTATAATATCCAACATGACCAAGGAAAATTCTAACATCTTTTTGCTTTATCGGTGCATTGATATTTTGAATAACTTCAATTTTTGCTGGGTCAACCTGTATTCCTTTTATAGAGATATGATGACCAAGGACTATTCCTTCCTGCATCATTATGAAGCACTTCTCATTGTTTAATGACAAACTATAGTCTTCACACCGTTGCAAAACTTTCTTCAGGTTCCCTAATGCTTCTTCAAATTCAGAACCATAAGTTTTAAAGTCATCCATATAAATTTCCATGATGTCTTGGGAAATATCTGAAAATATGCTTATCATTGCTCTTTGAAAAGTGGCTGGAGCATTATACAATCCAAAAGGAAGAACAAAATTTGCATATGTTCCCCAAGGACAAGTAAATGTAGTCTTCTGTTGGTCCTCTGGGGCTATCTGAATCTAGTTGTAGCCACTGAATCCATCAAGAAACGAAAAGTATCTCTTCCTAGCCAAAGAGTCTAATACGCGATCCACAAATGGCAATGGAAAATGATCTTTTCTTGTTGCTAAGTTCAAAGCTCTATAATCAACACATACCCTCTATTTTCCTCCTTTCTTAAGAACTATTACCAAAGGTGATACCCATTGACTATCAAAGATAGGATAGATAAACCCAGCCTTTAACAACTTCTGCAATTCCTCTTTAACTATTTCTTTTAGTGCAAGATTGATTCTTCTTTGCGGTTGTCTGAGTGGGCAACAATCTTCTTTTATATAGATACGGTGGGTACAAACTGTTGGATCTATTCCATGCATGTCCTTGTAATCCCATGCAAAGGCATGTCTATGACATTTAAGCAAGTCCATGAGTGCTACTTTTTGAGTATCTGCAAGATCACTATTGATATTCAAATATTTATTCAAATCAACCTCTATTTTGATAGTAAGATCAATCTGGGATATATCAAAAAAATGAGAAGTACAGACTTCCTACAGCAACAGAGTATGCAATATACTAGTGGCTACAGGAAAGTCTAAATTTGCAATATTTGGTACCAACTCCTGCAATTGTTGTTCTTGTTTTAACTCATTTGTCAGATTTTTATAAAGTATTGAGTCTTCATCATGGAATTGCATGAATGGTCCTCTATTAATCATCATAAGGTGATTAATAGAGTCAACTCCCTCAGATTCTTCTCCCAAAGTAGGCCAAATGACTTGTTGTTGATCAAACTGGGGCTGAATAGGAGAATAGAAAGCTAATGTTTTTGTAGAGTTCCCATCTGAAAGTCATATCCCCTGATCTACATCCAATATATGCATCAGCCGTGATAAGCCAAGGTCTTCCCAAAATCACCGGATATCCTCCCAATGTCACCTTTGGAGACAAAATCATAAAGTCTGCAGGGTATTCCCAGGAATCCAAAGTAATAACGACATCTTCAATCATACCATCAGGTTGAACTGTAGAGTTGTCAGCAAGCTATAAGACTGTAGGTGTAGGTATGAGACTATTGATTTCAAGCCGCTGCATTACTTCTCTTGTCATCACATTAATTGCTGCCCCTAAATCAACCAAAACATTCCTTATCCGAGTGCCATTAATGACTATATTCACAACAGGACTACAATGATCAAAATATTTAGGAATTGAAACCTTTCCTAGCATAATATCTGCTAGTTGACCCATCACATGCACTGTTTGCGGATCCTTCTTCTTCCTGCCAGGTTTTTTTAGACATGCCTCCCTAAGTGCCTTACTGTATATAGGAACATATTTTATTACTTGCAACAATGGGATTTTAATACATACATGTTTTAGTTGATCTATGATAAAAACCTTGCTCCTGTTCTGCAAGAACTTCCTTTTCTTGCAATCTCTAGGGAAATGGGGGTAATCCCTGTTTTTGAGGTATTGTGGCTATTGGATTAGAGGTTTCTTGTTCTTCTTGCACCTCAGTTATAACAGGAGGAGATGGATTAGGCAGAGTTGTCCTGGATCTGAGGTGAATATCACTTATAGATAGAGAATAGGTTGGGTATTGATTAGGATCAACTGAATAAACTTGTTGTTCTTGCTAAGATTTAATATTAGGATTTGGCAGTGGCTGAGTGGGCAACTGTGCTGGTTTAGGTGGAACAACAGTGGCTGCATGGGGAGGCATTATTGTAGGCAGTTGTGGCTATTGAATAGGCTGTTGATATCCAGAAGATTGGGTACTCCATGGTTGACTCCCCCTCCATTAAGGAGTAGGCTGCCAATTCCCTTGAAACTGGTTCCCTTGTGCCTGAGGTGGATACCAATTTCCCTGTGGCTGCTGCCACTGTGGAATTTGAATAGAAAAATGTTGCCCTTGGCCTTGAGGACCATACAAGTTTGGATAATTACCAAAATTTTGAGCATATGGTGATTGCCATTGATTATTTGGTACATAAGAATTTCCACTATAACCAGAAAAAGAAAGTGGATCCGGAGGCATACCTTGTCTTTGGAAATTTGGCCTTCTTTGAGCAACATAGAAAACTTGTTCATCCTCACCTTGTATTGGCTTGAAGTCAGGAACCTCAAGATTTGCAACCATTTTACATCTGTAGTCCTTTTTTCTTTGTCTACAATGAGGGCAAAATTCTACAAGAAATGCATTAGCTTCTTCATGCTTCTTCTTAGCTGAGAGTATATCCAACTGAGTAGCCATATTGTTTATGATGTCCTCCTTAAAGTCCTTCAACAAATGGCTAAGTTCCATTCTAGAAACTCCAATACTAGATGTTGATGAAGGAACTCCTGGCTTGAAACGCCTATTTTTTTTTAAAGCTAATCTAGAATACTTCTTACAAATTTGTCCTATTTCATTCCATGTAGATTGTGTAATGTCACCTCTTCCCATAAGATCCAAAGCATCAATGCATTCATCACTGATTCCTCTTAAAAATATTAGCTTGAGGGAATATTCATTTAGAGTGCCATGCTTGGACTTTTTGACACTAAACATAAACCTTTCCAGGTAATCTTCAAGACTTTCATCTTCTTTCCATGTCATTCTAAAAATATCATCCCCATGGAGATCAATGCCTCTACAATAGTCTTTATACTTTGTAAGAAACAATCGTTTCATCTTGTCCCATGTATTGATTATTCTACTACCCAAACTCATAAACCATTTTAAAGATGATTCTTTCAAACTGGCAGAAAATATTTTGAGTCTATGGGCATCTGTAGTATAATCAAAACTCCTACAAAGAACATCAAACTCAAACATAAATGTGTTTGGATCCTCTGTCACTAATCCATAGAATTTAGGGAGGGAAGAAGCTGGAATGTTCTTGAGATTAACATTATCTGCTGATCTGATATGGGAAACTCAAATGTTGGGTCCAAAGGTAGATTATTCCCACCAGGAGGTGGATTTCCTTGCATTGAACTTGTAGGGGGAGTTACCAAATGAAATTCTTCTTCTGGTGGTCCAAAAAGGAAATTAAGGCTGCCTTTAGGAAATTCAGATTCAGGGTGGTTCAAGTTCTCTAGGGTTTGATAAAGTTCAGCAAAAGGATTTATATCTCGGGAATTAATTTCTGCATGATTAGGATGACTGGGTAGAAATCTACCTAGAACATCTCTTCTTCACCTATGTATGCAGGCTCATAAATTTTTTCGAATAATTAGGTATGCCAGAAAAAATAATTAACTAAAAAATGAAGAGACAATAACCATAACAGGTTCTTAGTTTGACACCATCCCCAGCAATGGTGCCAAAAATGCTCAACCCAACAATAAGAATAATAACTCTAGTTGAAGTCTCAACCCGAAGTTTGGACATTCACTTGGTAAAGTCACTATTTCCATAGCTAGTGTTCATTTGATTGTCAACCTAGGGACGTAATACTTGAAATGGGTCTACACTATATATGCACTAAGTTCCTACAATAGCTACCTTGCATTACTGCAGCAACTAACATCTATGCAAAAAAGATAAGAAAGAATTGAAACTATTGAAAGGCTGCAAGAAAACTTCTGCATTAACATAAATTCATTCAAGCAATACTGGCTAAGTTCAATGTTGCTAAACAAAAATTACTCTGTTTTGGTTTGGCTGGAGGAACAATCAATGGATCTGTTTCCAATGGCTGTAGGAACAGTCAATGCAAGAATGTCTACTGTAGCTAAAGAAGAAAACTAATTTTAACAAAGGCACAGGAACACTCACCAAGTGGGCCCCCTTGGATGAGTGATTCCAGGCTTCCCAAAAACAACTCTAAGTGCTTAGAATAACATATTTTTATTTTATTGTTCTTCGGAAGTCATTACATGATTCAACATCAAAAGAAACTCAAAACACTTGTAACTTTATTTCTAAAATCCTCTGCTCTGCTTTTTCTCCTTTCTATCTAACCTCTGAAAAGAGATAAAGATCTTTGTTTAAAAGAAAACAATTATTTCCTAGTACATAGATCATGTCGAAAAGAAGAGGCGGATAACTAATCAAGAAAGGAAACAACCGGAGTTAAGTCACTGATAATGTGAATCTAAACCGAACCACAATCATAACACATCGTGGCGGTATTTTCAACACTAATGTCTACTTGAGTAAGACATCAGTAAACATTGTGCAATTACTTTTCCTCTGTCATTCCTTATGCTCATTAGCATTTCTACTGATTCGATCTTTCAGTCTCCTCCTTGAATATCTCCTACTACAACTGGCGTGACAAGAGAGCCTTCCCAACAAAATCAATTTATTCCTGCAATTTCAAAAAGAAAGAACATACAAGAACATACACATCTATTTTAATTAATCAAAACATCTATTAATTTCACACATGATATTGCTTAAACAATCCGCATGATAGGAATGAATAACATGGCTGTAGGAATGAATAACATGGCAACAGTAATGAAATACATATAGTAAACTTCCAATACATCATTACTATTATGTAAATCACAATATGAGAAAACTTAAGAGTTCTGAGGATAAAAATATGCTAATGTCTCAACTCATCAGTAATGACATTTGACCACACAAATCAGTGTGGACAAGTTCTAGTACAACTTTTGATTTGTGTTCACTTGAGGGAAAGAACCCTTTTGAGTTCTTCCCTAGAGCACATCCTTTACAAGTTCCAACATGATTAGATTTTAGATTGGGTAATCCTGTGGTAATTTTTCCTATAGAAGGTAGGGCACTAAATCAAAGATGTCCTAATCTTCTATGCCAAATTTCATTAGAGTTTGATACTTCATGATTTAGTGCTTGTTTTTGAATATTAGATAATTTGTATAAATTACCATCTCTAGATCCTATAGGAATAGCATTCTTTGTGTTAGAGTTTTTAGGCTAGAGTAAAACTTTATCTTCATGGAAGGTGACACGATATCCTTGATCAGCTAGTCCTGAAATAGAGACCAAATTCCTTTTGATACCTAGTACAAAGAGAACATCTTTCAATTGTAATGTAACTCCTGTTCTTAATTGAATTGAGCAGGTCCCAATTCCTTTCATTGGATAGGTAGGATTGTC
Source organism: Cryptomeria japonica (assembly GCF_030272615.1). Lineage (NCBI taxonomy): Eukaryota > Viridiplantae > Streptophyta > Pinopsida > Cupressales > Cupressaceae > Cryptomeria > Cryptomeria japonica. Next base: position 69,004,821 of record NC_081413.1, on the reverse strand, counting down.
TCCTATTGTAAATTCTTCAGTTGAGTGGCCTTCAAAGGTTTCAAATTGATCTCTAAAACCGGTTATGTGTCGAGATGCTCCACTGTCGATTATCCACATATGTTTGTTTGAGTTTAGTTCGCTTGAGAAGGCTAAAAAAAATAGAGGATTCTCTACTTCCTTGACTTCAGCTATGGTTGCTTGAGCTTTCTTTCTTTCTGGGGAGAACCTGTGAGTGTGTCCAAATTTATCACACTTGTAGCATTGAATCTTGGAGAAGTCTTTTCTTTTGTGATTATTTCCTCTCTTCCGTTTGAACTTCGTTTTCTTCCCTTTGTTGCTTGTGTTCGTATGTAGTGCTTGAATTTCTCCCCCTTTGTTTGGACCCAATCCTCTTGTGATTAGTTGAGATTCTTCTTGAGTACAATCATTTTTGAGTTGATCAAATTTTGGTAGTATCAGACGAGCACTCGCCTTGAATAAAGGATTCCTAACTCGATGGTAATCCCTTAAGTGCTATTAGAGATAGCTCCATATCATCTATATTATTCCCAATAGTTGACAATTAGTCTTTTAATTCTGAAATCCTCATGAAATAGGATGTGATTGTTTCTCCTTTGTTCATGTAGATATACATTAATTGTTGTTTTAAAGTGAGCAATCTGCTTGCATTATTTATTTCATATGAGTTTTGAATGGTCTTGAACATATCATAAGCTATAGTTAGTTTTGAGATGGTTGGGAGAATGTGATCTTTAACAACATCAATTATGATTTTCTTAGCCTTGTTGTTGTGTATTTTCTAAGTTGTTTTCTTTGGCTCATCTTCGGGCATCTTAGTATCTTCTTCTATGTATGCATCTAGTTTGAGTTCTTGAAGAATTGTTGTTATTCAAATTCTCCATGAGACAAAGTTGGATGCACCTTCGAGTTTATCCTCCACTCTAACACTATTCACCATGATTGATTTTCCTTTGTTTCCAAGTGTTGTAGTTATGGCCTAGGGTTTCTGCCCTATTTTTTTGCCTTTTTTGGGGAAAAAAAATCGTCAATATTTTTCTGGTTTTTTTTTTACAAAAAAAAAAACAAATCATGGGTATTTTTTTATTTTCTGCAAATTATTATTTTTTTTAATTATTTTCAGGTTTTAAGTTTGCAGAAAATTTTAATTTATGGGTTTCTTCCAAACCTCGAAATTCACACCTTACAATTCGTGCCAGAATTCTCCTCCAGGGTTTCAGATTTTTTGTGCAGCTGCTTCTATTTTGATTTTTGAATCAGATTCTTCTGTCTCATGCTTTCACTAGGTTGACCTCGTTCAACCTCCATTTTTGTGATGGCATCTTTGACCAACATTATGTTGCAACACAATCAAAAGTTCAACAACAGCCACAACACTTGGAAACAGTGCATGTTCACGATATCTAAATATCGTTGCCTTGATCAGATTGATTTAGGCCAGACCTCGTCTTACAAGTCCCAAGGTTTTCGCGAATTTTTTCCTGAAAAATTGTCTATCGATTTCTGATTTTTTCCACAAAAAAATCATGGGAGGGTTTTCACGATTTTTTCCTCAAAAATTGTTCATGGGGTTTATAATTTTTCCTTAAAAATCATCTCATCTGTAATCCGCGATATTCGCGTAAGATTTTAGTTATCTGGGTTTTATCGTTTTTTTCCACAAAAACGATGATTTGTAACCTCAGATTTCTTGGTTTTTTTATTTTCTCTTCAAAATCGTAAATTCTCTTTTCAAGGGTTCCCATTTCAAGGTTTGACGGTTTTTTCCTCAAAAATCATGCTTTGTTGCAGTCAGTTTGGGTCGCCCCTGCCAAGGCGAACATTTGCAACCGTGGTATCTTGCAGTTAGTTTTGGAGTTGGTACTTTTCTGCAAAAGGGTTTGCTGATTTTTTCCTCAAAATCATTGTTTCAGGCTTCAATAATTCGTGTGTGCCAGATGTCTAATTCGCGTGTGAAGGCTACATTAGCTTGGATGGCTTTTGGTATTCTTGGTCATTAACACTTTTCCGTTCCAAGGAGGGTCTCCACCACAGCAGAGTGTTCTTTTCATTTGTGATCAAAAGACCTGCAGTGTCTTCTGTAGGGTAGTTAGTAGATAGAATATTTAATGGTCATTTAGCTTTTTAGTTATTTAGCTTTTAAGCTTTATTTAGCATTTAGCTTTTTCTTTTTATTTAATTAGCTTTTAAGCTTTATTTAGCGTTTAGCTTTTTAGTAGTTCACTTTAAACGACTTGTTCTTAATTTAGAATGTCGTCCTTGTAATCTCTTTATATATGCTTGTATATTGTTGAATAGATTATCCGATTATTGAATCATTCATTCAATTTATTTTTCAAGCCTAAGAGCCTTGATGGCCTTATTGCTGCTTCAGAATGACACACCTGACAAGAGGTCAAAGATGCCAACTCTGTGCTGCACAGAGACAGCTCTCAGAGAGGTAAACGTGAAACCTGCATCTCAGACAAGCATGGAGGTTCGACTTACCAAGCATAGGAACAAGTCCAAAGTTCCACTCGACAAACCCAACTGAGAATATTACCTGTGGTTGTAATGGTTCTAAGAAACACCCAACAGTATAGAAACCTGCATGACTACAGCTTTATCAATTCATGCAGGAATCTCCAAAAAAGTTCAGCTTCCTCTTCTGATTCTGCTACTGAACTATTGCAGAAATCAAAGGCTAGTTTGATCACTAATCTACCTCCTTTCTACAGCCTGTGTGGTCAAAGGGAGAGGAATTGAAAGAATAAAAACAGAGGAAGGGGTCAGAGAAAGACAACACACAGGGTGATGCACCAAAAAGACTCATGTACCAGATAGCCCTCTCTATACCATTCAACCATCCATTAACTTTATATGTAGATTATGGCTGGAATAATTCAACCCACAATTATAAAAAATGAAACACATACAATAACACTTTCAAGTCAGAGAACACTCTCCAGGACAAGATGTTAGGGAACAAAATAAAAGAGCACTTCTATTCATCAAAAAGCTAAATATATTTACAACAGGGTAAAGCCCATTATTAATGCGTACAAGTTGGTTCTGAATCATCACAAACGCAGCAATCGGAGCCCAAAATGAAAAACAAGAAGAAAGAAGAAAGGAACATGCCACGTGATGCAGAGCACCTGATTGATGATCTGGGAACATGCCAAATCCATAGTTTGAAAGAAGCAGACACGAATGGTTGATGATTTACAATCTCCTTCCCATTAGAATACGGCAGTCATGGCTCTAGGTGAGACTATCAGCAAAGATGGTGCATAGTGGTGCCTTGGCAATTGTAAGATACAAAGTTACAAACCGTCATTGAGAATCTGCAAATCTAGTGCATCAAATGGAGCTCACAAATGAAACTTCAGTAATGATGGACACTTAGAGCCATTACTAAGCATGATAGCATGTGAGGAGCACACTCTAAGAACCATCTGCAGTTGGGCAAATAAGTATCCGTTTGTGATGTGAAGATAGATGGGGTGGGCTTTTACCACTAGAGGGAAGGAAAGTTGCAAACATGGAAAAACTGCTCAATGGTTTTTATTGTTGAAGAGATCTCCTAAAGTATGGAGGAGAAAAGTTGAAATAGGTCCTGCAACATGGGCCGCTTAGCTGAAGTGAAGATTCACACCATCTGATCATGCAAACAAACGGCCAGCAAGAGCCAACTCTGCCAGACTGTCAAATAGGTTGAAAGATCTGTGCCATAGAAGAGAGGAAAGCAGCATACTAACATGCAAGACAATCCCACCAGAAAAGAGAGAAGTGGTATTTCAAAGCAAAGGCCAACCATCTGACAAATGTATGGTGATCTTGAGGTTGAAGAACTTTGTAAAGGGAGTGCAGCTGAAATGCACTACAGACCCATCAGGGCAAATCACGTTTTTAATTTGAACTAAACGGAATGGAGGAATGGATATGGAAGTGGCAGAAGTCATCAAAAGGCTAAGAATATCATAAGCAAAAAAAAATCTGAAATTCTCTATTCACCAAACTCTGTGATTAAATATCAAATTTCAAAATTATTGTAATTTTAGATTTGTTCCAGAGCAACATTAATATTCAGTAAATCCAAATCTGTCTCTCACACATCACATGGAATCTATTTTTATTACTTATTTTTATAGGGCTGTGATTTGAACTGTTATAAAATAAACTGAACAATCCACGACTGTTGTCTGTCATTTACTGATCTATTAGGGCACACATTGGAAATCTTCTGCATGAGTAAGAAAAAGTAAATTTATTTGTTGCATGCCAGTACATGTTCATTAAAAGACACTAAGAAAGGTAATTTGGGCAAGTCAATAAATAAATTCTGCATGAGAATCATACCTGACCTCATAAGTAGTAGATAATTACCTCTGATTTATTGTTCCGAGTTGACTTTTTTGGGTTAGCAGTAGAAGATGTCTCATGTGCTTCAGCCTGCAGCCAATCATGATAAGCCTTTATACAGTATCAAGCTCCTCATGCCAAAGGGTAGACAGATTGATTACTATGAGTCAGTATAAAATATTCTTCTCTGCTCAAGATTTAGTCTGCTCATTTTGATGATTAGAATTAACTTGTACATTGTCTTGTAATAATCGAATACCTTTTTACGTATGTTAGCAGGTGCTGTTGGATCTACAACCTGCAAAAAAATGACAATCTTCACTGTAGATAATTAAGGCATGTATGGGGGGAGTAATTTCAAATTATTCTTATAATCAAAAATCACATTAAGCTAGTAATGACATTTTGTGTTGGTCTTGTAGCAAAAAAGTTGCCACAAAAACAGTAGGGACTTTAAAAAAAATTATTGTAGGTGAGATGGTAGGATTCCGGGAAATTACATTTTCTTGAAGGTGTAAACTAATTATTCTTATTTATAAAACTTTAATAACGATTCTGTAAAGTGGAATACTATAAAACTTAGTCATTAAGTATAAAACATTGAACAGCAATGGGTGCAATGGGAAAGCTAGATATAAATTGCAAAATTAATTAGCAATTGTGAAATATAATAGTACAAAATTCAACAACAAACCTTTACTTCAGCCGATTGATCATTTGTCTTTAGTGGATCAACAGAGACAGTTATTTTGGCTAATGGTTGACCTGCATCACCATATTCTTTCCAAGCCCGAGCAACAACCTGAGGACACTTCATAAGCCATACTGAACGCTCCGCCTTTGAAGTATCAAGTATTGAGGAGATATCATCCAAATTCCCTGACATCTTCTCAGAATCCTACCAAAAAAATGAATTATGTGAATGAGAATTCTCACATGCAAGCAGAGAACTCCTATTAGAGGTAGTTTCTTAGGTCATCGCCATGCAAAACACCAATTCGGTATATGTAACTCCTCATATGCATGCATTTAACCAAGAAAGCGTTTTTTTATTTTTCCATTCACCTTATATTGTTTTAAGGTATACAATCCTTCATCCCTCCAAATTCAAACTCAGAGTATCCATGCTGTTGACATATTCTATAAGGTTTCTTTTCCAAAAAAAATCTACAGCAATCAAAAACATCATTTGTGCAGGCCAAATGTAAAACTGATCATTCAAATTCTTGTAAGGGGAAAGGATCCATGAACACCTTTTTATCATTCAAGAGGCAAAATAGATGTCATCATGTCAAACAAGATGCACTAAAGTGATGAATCATCATGGCTTTTATAATGGAGATTCATGTTCAAATCTCTAGGAGGCTATCATATGCTTTATAAAGAAGATTCATCTTTACATGTCCAGATAACACATTACATGCTAATCAATATAGATGCTGAGAGTTGAAATTGGGTAAACTATCATATCTAATACTGGAGGTGACACCCTGAACTAATGAGGCCAGGTGCAAGTAATGTATGGTTAAGCTTAACAGAAGATATACCCTTAGGGTTTCCAGAAAAAACAATGGGTGTCAGGAGAGAAAATTCCCTTAAGATTTGCAGTTACAGAGATGGGAGGTAGGAGAAAAGAGAGAATTCACCAAATCAAAAACCAAAACTGTTGAAGTATTCCAATTTAAAGGGTTTCTCTCGATTCACAGTACACTGGAATTTCAAACTGAAATTTATGATCAGAAAAGGTTTAAGAACATAAAATACCGAAAGCAAAAACGGAAATCATAATACCCTAAAAACAGGTAATAGATCAAATAATGGCGGATATATTATTTCTATGAACACACAGCAGTTTATAACGTAAATTCAAGGACAGATTTAGAGGGATTTCAGCTGCTTACAGTATGAATATTAGTACATATATCTAGCAAAAATTGTGGCGCTGCGATCCGCCCTGCTCCTGTGTAACGTTTTCGAAAAGAGCCAACTGCTTAAATCGTAAAGTTTTAATATTCTTTACGTCAACACTTACTGCTTAAATCATTAAAGGTTTATTATTCCTGACATTAACAATTACTGCTTAAATCGGAACAACTAATTTACAAATGTGATTTAAAATTTTAAGTTAAGAATTAGTATTATTTATTTAATTGTACTTGCATTAAAAGGTTATGCCTATTGTAATTTATATAGAATATCTTATAATTTTCACAATTTAGTTTATAATTGAATTTATAAACACTTTAATAAAAATTTGATAGTATGATTAGAGCTATAATTTGAGGAAGAGGGGTTTGACAAGCGATAAATTGACAAGGGGTATTAAATTTGTATTGTTGAACTACTACTCTTGGTTTCTGAGAATGTGTTTAATGTTTATAATGCTCATTATGATTCCTATCTCAAATGCAAGTTGTTGATGTTATTTGCACGTCTTCAATTTCCTTTTAGAATTGTCTAGTTGCAAGTAGTGTTTAAATCTAACTATTCATCGGATTCAGCAAAATTATTAACATCTCTAATTCTTTGTTGACATAGTTCTACTACTTTATTGGTAGCATAAGATAGATAAGGTCTAATGCAAGGTAAAGATTTAATTGAATCTAATTCTATGGGTTTTCCTTACTTATATCTAATAGTGTGTATGAGTCAAAATGTACAACATACACCATTTGTTTATAGAATTGTAATTAGATGATTCAATCTGTATGATCTACTTGGATTTATGTATATATATTTTATATCTAGACATGATGAGTTACTAGAAAAGGTAGAATATATTTGTCATTAGCATGATTGGAGTAGTTCTAGTTATTTCAAGCTATCCAATTGTCCTTGCCTTAGAACTCTTCATACATGGAAGTGTTATCATTGAGATTAGTCTCGATATTCCAATCATCATCTTCGTCTTAATTTTTCGGCTTCATCACATGTCTAAAATTGGATTAAATAGAGTTGAGACTACAAAATATTTAAACTATCATTTTAAATTTGAATATGGTAGATTGAAAGCAACCAAGTTGTTTTGATTTATGTAAGCTAGAATTTATTGAATACTATTCAACCTGTAAAAGTGGGCAAATATGCTTCTCAATATCATTAATGGTAAGGCAAGTTAGAAATAAATTGCATTCATCTTGAAGTCTTTAGTCTCACAAATTTTATAAATCCTCTTTCTCTAAGCATTTTCCACTTAGTAAGAGTACGTAAACTATATGTTTAACAAATTTTCTTTCTAAGCTCACATTGATTGGTCAAATTAGGATTAATAATAAATATGGTCTTTGAACTACCTTAATGATTTCCAGCATTATAGGAATATATGACTCAAGATTCTACCAAACATTATAAGAATATTTTTAAAAGGGAAAGAATATTGGTGGGGACATGGACAAGTGGTTCATGGCACACAAAGTGCCTACTAACATCAAAACTAAAATTATTCTATTGTGCACTTTAATAAAATGTTTCCCTTATGACTTTGCCTTAGCTATCACCCTGTCAGGAACACTATGGAAGCCTACAAATTAAATCTATTATAGTTTAAGAAGGAAATAAATTATTTTGTTGCATACACATTGCAAGTATGAAGGGGAAGATTGTGTTTGTACATCCCATTTGGAAAATACAAGGACCAACTTCTATTGTCACATCCTTAAACTCTCTATGTCCATTCCATGTGTGGAGTTGCAATCTAAAATAAGGCCCAACTTGCATGTATGAATGGGGTGAGAAGGAGATTGCAAGGCAAATATTATTCACAAATTATAATTGCATACCAAAAAACTTGTAGTTAAGGTATTGTCATAAGTAAAAAAAAAATTGGTTTTGTTGGCTATGCTTTCTTTTCTTTCTAGTTGTTAGCATAGTGTGGTACTGGTGTTCACATGGATTAGGATACGACTTAAATCACATACACTAAGCTTAAACTTCTAGGCTTAGAAGTGTTAAACACTGAGTTGATTGACATTTTCTAGGCTTAATATGTTGCTTAAGGTGTGTGGTCACACTAAGAATACACTTCTAGGCTTAAAAGTATTAAACACTGAGTTGACTGACATTTTATAAGCTTAATATGTTGCTTAAGGTGTGTGGTCACACTAAGAATACACTTCTAGACTTAAAAGTGTTAAACACTCTGAGTTGACTGACATTCTCTAGGCTTAATATGTTGCTTTAGTGTGTGTGGTTTAAGACTAGCTGCAGATTAACAACACACAAATGGAAAGATTCTTTATGTTTGTTAATATATTTCAAAGATGTGAAATTTATGATTTCTAGAGAAATTTAGTTGATTTTCATGGTTATACAAATTTGATGATTGAAATATGCGTAGGGAATACATTTGTTGTTTTGAGTTGAAAACGGTTCACAGTCTCTTATTATATAGAGAACATATGTATCTTGATTGTGCGTTATTCTTTATTATTTGGCTCTTTACCTCTTCGTATGAATAGGTGTATTGGGAATTGAATTGCAATGATCTTTTGTTAAAGAGCATGGGCTAGTTGTTTTACCAAATATGTACTGCAGCAAAAATTAATAGTAACCAGTGTTAATTAAAAGGGTGATTACATTGATTTTTTTGTTTAACAATTTATCTAAAAATTACCTTCACAAATTTTCTAAAAATATTAGCACGAACTTTTTGTTTAAATATGGTTTCTAGAGTGATTTTGAGGCAGAGATATTTCTTGAGAAATTTAGGTGATTACATTAAAAAAAAATTTAACAAATTATCTCTACCTTATCATGTGACAAATTAGATAAAATTATTGTCAAATATTTTTCTATTTTGGATCTACAGAATTTGCTGGAGGAGAAGGAAGCAACATATGAAAAAGTTGCAATTAGTCAATATGAATTGTGTTTAGATCAAGAGGATAATCATGAAACTGAAGAGGGGGTTGGAGAAAAAGTAGCAGCTTCCTCCATTAGAGATTTAGATTGTTAGGATTCTTAAAATGAGTATAGGTTTTAGTTAATAATATGTCAATTCTACAAAGTTTATGATTTGAGAGATTGATGTCCACAATTTAACTTATGGAACTTAAGAATTCCACAAGCATGTTGTTAAGGAATTTGGATCAGAGATAGAGAATACAATAGTCTGGTAATATGTAGTGAGGATAGACTTTAATAAGATCACCATAATGAATATGTTTTACCTCTGATGTGTGTGTGTGTGTGTGTGTGTGTGTGTGTGTGTGTGTCTGTCGATATATATATATATATATATATATATATATATATATATATATATATATATATATATATATATATAACTCTAACTATTAATCTTCTATGATAATATCGACAACTTGTTGGTTCGTGAAATTGCCACAGTTATTGGTTTCGGTTCACAGCAAGTGTCGATGCCTATAAATAAAAGGATGAAGAGTCATGTCCACGTAGGGGCATGACTTCTACGTGGCTTGTGCCACGTAGAGTCATGACCCTACGGGAACATGACCCTTCATTCAATGTCATTATTTATTACTTGCTTTAATCCGAATGAAGCTATATCCTTAACACTCCCTCTTAGCAAAAGAGGATTGAATTTCATAATTAAGTTTTAAGGAACAACATTCTAGATATACACATTTATTTGACATGATCATTCACTTAGTAACACTTACTAGTAAAATACTTCATATCCCAGAGAGATATGGATTATCTAATATCCAATACTCTAGGACAACAACTACTTGAAGTCTTATCAGATTACAACCTTGATTCTAGTGACAATTGTAACATTGTCATTATCAAAGGTGAAATAATTTTAGTATCATGATATCCGACACATTCCAGGACAACAAATTAATGTAGTCAATCATGATATGATTGTTATCATAATTTCTGACATATTTCAGAACAATCATTTAATGATAACAATTCAATAACTCATCATAGCAAATTTAGTATAAAGATTTCCGGCACATTCTGGGACAACAACTTAATGTAGTCAATCTTGATAACAGATCAGGCTATTGTGAAAGTCGTCACCTTACAATAGCGATCTTACACTTACATCACATGAAAGATCGTCAACATACATGCAATATTGCATTCAAGATATTCATGAATATATCAATTACATATGATTAAGATTAATATCATGAATTTCCATTCTAATTTAGTCATACCAAGTTTACCTATAAAGTACTCCACTTTCAACTTTGCAAGAGGTTTGGTGAATATGTCGGCACTTTGCTCTTCAATGCTAATGTAGGTCAATTTGATGGCATCTCTGTCTACCATATCTCTTATGTAATGGTATGGGATTTTTATATCCTTGGATCGATTATGAAAAACTAGATTTACAGAAAGTTTGATGTAGCTTTAATTATCACAGTGAATCATCGTGGGGTTTAGGGGCTTCCCAAATAGTCCAACTAGCAATTTCTTTAACCATACTACCTCACGTGCTCCCATGGAGGCAGCCATATATTCGGCTTGAGTGGAACTCCGAGCAACTGTTGATTGTTTTTTGCTAAACCAGGATATCATAGTTGATCCAAGACTAAAGCAGCACCCCATTGTACTTTTACGATCAATGGAACTTCCTGCCCAATTGGAATCAGAATACCCTTGGAGTTGTATCTCAACATTTTTATACTTCAGTCCAAGTCCAATAGTGCCACACAAGTATCTCAAAATATGCTTAGCAACCATTAGGTGAATCTTCTTAGGTTCGCACATGAAATGACTTAACACATTGGTAGCGTAACAAATATTAGGGCGAGTGTTTACCAGGTACATAAGAGATCCAATAATTTGTCTATAGTATGTTGGATCTGTAGGTTTTGAATCTACTGCTTCACTTTTGAGCTTATGAAGATTTGTTTCCATTGGAATGGATAGGGGCTTACAATCTATCATACCAAATCTAGTAGGATATCGGTGGTGTATTTTCCTTGATTTAGGAAAATATAATTCTCTTTTTGCCATACTTCTAGGCCCAGAAAATAGTGCAATAGACCTAGATCCTTCATATCGAATTCAGCCACAAGATCTTGTTTCCATTTTGCAATGAGGTGATCGTCTCTTGTTATCAACAAGTCATCAACATAGAGAACAAGTATTAACATGTCACCATCTGATATTTTGAAGTATATGTTAGAGTTTGCTTCATTTTTGGAATATCCTAGTTTGGAGAGATAACTATCTATCCTTTCATGCCATGCCTTGGGAGCTTGCTTAAGGTTGTAGAGAGCTTTTTTTAGTCTACACACATAGAGATTTATATCATATGTAGCAAATCCTTTAGGTTGTTCTATATATACTTCTTCCTCAATATCACCATTCAAAAATGTGGTCTTCATGTCCATTTGGTGTATCTTCCACCCTTTGGAAGCTGCAATGGCAATGATGGTTCTTACAGAAGTATATTGGGTAACTGGAGCAAATGTCTCTTCGTAATCAATTCTAGCCTTTTGAGAGAACCCCCTAGCAACAAATCTAGCTTTGTGTTTTTCAATACTACCATCTGGTGCATATTTGATTTTGAATAACCAATTTGATGAGACAATTGATTTGTCTTTTGGTCTAGGTATAATGTCCCAGACATCAATTTTTAAGATAGATTGATATTCCTCAATCATTGCATCTTTCCAAGCTTGACATGTTAAAGCCTCTTCAACATTTCATGGTTCAGATTTTGTAAGTTTGGTCATGAGGGCAACATAGCATGATTGACTTCTTGTTTTCTTATTCTCTTTGAAGATTTCATCGGGTTCCACATTATTTTATTCAATCATCTTTCTTGCCCATAGTGGTCTTTTCTTGTTGTTAGGATTTTCAGTATTCTCGAAATTAGGTGATTAAAGTTCATGATTTTCTATGCTATTCTCCCTCTGATTTTCAATTGTAGGATTTTCATCTGATTCTGCAGTTAGATCATCTTTTGCACTTAGAGATAGTTTATAAGCAGCATCTTCGTCAAATTTGACATCTCTACTGATTTCAATAGATCTTCGTCCTGGAATATAGACTATGTATCCTTTAGTGGTTTCACTGTAGCCAATAAATATGCCTTTCTTCCCGGAGGGTTCTAGTATGGTTCTCTTTTCTTTAGGAACATGAATATACACGTGGCAACCAAAGATTCATAGATGGCTTAAATCTGGTTTATTTCTTGTAAAGGCTTCTTCAGGTGTTATATTATCTAGGATTGAATGAGGGTATCTATTTTGAATGTACACAGTTGTATTTGAGGCTTCAACCCAAAATGAGATATGTAGATTTTGATCATGCATCATGGCTTTAGCAACTTCGATGATGGTTCTGTTTTTACTTTCTACAACTCCATTTTTTTAGGATTATAAGGTACAGTACACTCCCTCTTAATCCCAATAGAAATGCAAAATTCTTTAAATTTTTTAGATATATATTCACCCCCATTATCTGATCTTAGAGTCTTTATTTTCTTCCCAGTTTGATTTTCCACTAGGGCCTTAAATTCTTTAAATTTCAATAACACTTCATTTGATTCTTTGAGTTTTATGAAATAGATCCAAGTTTTCCTAGAGTAATCATCAACAAATATCACGTAATACAAGAATCCCTCTAGTGATGGTAATTGTTCAACCCAACAATAAGAATAATAACTCTAGTTGAAGTCTCAACCTGAAGTTTGGACATTCACTTGGTAAAGTCACTATTTCCATAGATAGTGTTCATTTGATTGTCAACCCAAGGACGTAATACTTGAAATGGGTCTGCACTATATATGCACTAAGTTCCTGCAATAGCTACACTACATTACTGTAGCAACTAACATCTATGCAGAAAAGATAAGCAAGAATTGAAACTATTGAAAGGCTACAGGAAAACTTATGCATTAACATAAATGCATTCAAGCAATAATGGCTAAGTTCAATGTTGCTAAACAGAAATTACTCTATTTTGGTTTGGCTGCAGAAACAGTCAATGGATCTGTTTCCAATGGCTGCAGGAACAGTCAATGCAAGAATGTCTACTGCAACTAAAGAAGAAAACTAATTTTAACAAAGGCACAGGAACACTCACCAAGTGGGCCCCCTTTGATGAGTGATTCCAGGCTTCCCAAAAACAACTCTAAGTGCTTAGAATAACATATTTTTATTCATTGTTCTTCAGAAGTCATTACATGATTCAACATCAAAAGAAACTCAAAACAATTGTAACTTTATTTCTAAAATCCTCTGCTCTGCTTTTTCTCCTTTCTATATAACCTTTGAAAACAGATAAAGACCTTTATTTAAAAGAAAGCAATGATTTCATATTACACAAATCATGTCGAAAAGAAGAGGCGGATAACTAATCAAGAAAGGAAACCACCAGAGTTAAGTCGTTGATATTGTGGATCTAAACCGAACCACAATCATAACACATCATGGCGGTATTTTCAACACTAATGTCTACTTGAGTAAGGCATCAATAAACATTGCGCAATTACTTTTCCTCTGTCGTTCCTTATGCTCATCAGCATTTCTACTGATTCGATCTTTAAGTCTCCTCCTTGAATATCTCCTACTGCAACTGGCGCGACAGGAGAGCCTTCCCAACAACATCAATTTATTCCTGCAATCTCAAAAAGAAAGAACATACAAGAACATACACATCTTTTTTAATTAATCAAAACATCTATTAATTTCACACATTATATTGCCTAAACAATCCGCATGGCAACAGGAATGAATAACATGGTTGCAGGAATAAACTGGCAAAGACAAAACATTTTTTAATAGGTTTAGGCTAACATCTGAAATACATATAGTAAACTTTTGATACATCATTACTATTATGTAAATCAAAATATGAGAAAACTTAAGAGTTCTGAGGATAAAAATATGCTAATGTCTCAACTCATCATGCCCCCCAACTTTAAGGTCTTGTTGATCCTCTAGCAAGAGGAAAATTCCTGATTCTGGCACTAACTCTTAAGTCACCAACGGTTCCTTGACCTGTTCCTCCTGAAGGCAAATTCCAATAAAACCCCTTCATCTTTTCTAATCTAGACCATCTGGCCTCCTCTGTAGCTGCGTCATAGGGGTGATATGTAACCTTAAATCCCAACAATGGCCACATAAGTATAGGGGGCTGAAAGATCAAAGGTAACCAATTATTGGTTTTCATCCTGCCCAGTTGGATATATTTAGGGGCTCTTTTCATAGCTGCATGCAAATTTGGCAGTGAATGAGGTTCTCCTTGTTTCAATTCTTCTAGCAAATTATTCCAACACTGAGTTAGGCCTTCAATTGTAGCTGCACTTTCATTTTGAACTAAATGCTCATATGCTTGGAATATTTCTTCCCTCATTGGCAACACTTGATTCCTCACATCTTGCCTTACCAATAGATTTTACCATTCATAATAGAGAACTCTCGGCTCTTTTGCTTCTTTCCTCAATGGTAATGGACAATCAAATTCAACAACCCTATGTGTTCTGGCCTATGCTCCCATGTTGATCTCATTCTGAATCCATGACATTAAGGCTTTTATGTGGATATCCTAAATGTATAACAAGGGATTCCACTCACTATCAAAATTTACAACATAGTTATGCAAGTAAAGCTCACACAATAATTTTTTCATAGCCGCTGGGGAAGTCTGATAGGCATCATAAAATTCCTCAGGGGTTTCTAAAGAAGGGCTAAGGTCCCTGACAATGCGGTTTAATTTAAAATTTAAATACCGCTCTTTCAAATGCAGAGCATAAACTCTTGGCGGTGCCCTACATTGCATTAACTCTAGGACCATACTAGTGATTGTATCAACTTTGGCTTCTAATTCTTCAATTTAATTATCCCTTTTTTCAATTTCCTTCTATTGTTTGTCAATAATCCCTTGTAATCTAGCCCTTTCTATCTCCCACTACCTATAAAATGTTAATGCAATATATAAACTGCTGAGAGATGATGGAGGTCTAATAGCTGTTACCTTTGGACGTGGAATTTCTTCAACAGGTTCCTCAAGTCGTCCTGCCACATATGCCAGGCTTGAAAGTTTGTCTACATCATCCTCCTTCTAAATTTCAACCTCTGCTGCGCTCTCTTCTTATGATGCTTCTACTAAAATAACCTCTGTTGCATCACTTACTGGACATACTTTTTGGGTAGTACTCCTAGTTCTTCTTGCATAAACCTTTGGAGTGGCTGCAGGAACGGTTTCTACCTGTGGCTTTGCTACAGGAGTATTTCTCTTCAGTTTACGCCTCTTGGCTACAGGAGAAACTTGAGTTTCCTGCAGTTGAACCATAGGTTCATCTTTTGCATTAATTCCTTCTAATTCCTTCCCTTTTCTTTTAGAAGATGCTAATTCTCTTTGAAAAGAAGTGGAGGGTTGCTCCATGTTTGTCTCAATCATCTCTTCCTCTGTAATAGTCACAGCTCCTTCAACGATGAGAAATTCATTCTCTATAGAAATTATGGGAGAAGAGGGTTCTCCCATTTCCTCCTTTTCAACTGCTAACTCATCTGCAACAGGAGCATCTTCAACCCTAAACTACAATATGACTTCAAATACCCCCCATTCCATCTGTGAAACATCCCTAAGAGAATGTTCTACCAACAATTTTATCAAACCATGATGGCTGATAGAATGATTTCCATTCTTTCGTGTTTCTTTAGCACTTGTGGAAATAAGGTGATATAAAAAATTAGGAACATTCACTCTCCGGCCATGTCGTAAATGACTAAGCAATTTGAAATGGGGTGAATCTAAATTTGAATACCTCCCTTTGCAAGTAATGTACTTCATTACATATAAAGCCACCTGGGGCCACTCTGCTAGAAGGGAAACCCTCCTGGTTCCTTTCTTGTCCACTATTAGTGTTCCATCTGTGGGGAGTGTAAGTTCTGCTCTGGCGCTTCTAGCATTTTTGATTCTAGAAACAATTCTCCTTCCTGCAGCAACCCTGTAACTTCAGCTATCCACTGCTCTGTAGCAATGACCTTTAATCCTTTAACATTAGCCTCACCTTCGTTGAATGAATGCATAAACTCAGAGGCAATTTCTTCATTATAATCCCTTATTTTCATAAAGTAGACAATCCAACCATGCTACCAGAAATAATGCTCACAAAGAGCATCCTGTAGAAACGCATCATGGATTATTGGTTCATGGCAGATTGGATCTCTACCCATTTCTTAATATGTTAATGTAGCAAACTCTGTAGTTGAGAAACAAAGAACCAAAATACTCTACAGACTGAAGATTGAAACTTCCTTACCTGTTTCCAAATTTGGTGGCAGAGTTCATTACTTTCTTATGCCAAAGAATATCTCATTAAAGGAATGATGGCAAGCAATCAAATCAAGGTACCAAAAAGGACGAGTAATTACTAATTTTGGAAAACTTAACCATAAAACACCCCCCCAAACTTACTTTGGCACGTTTCCACATAGGCTCAAAGGATTTAGGGAAGTGTATGCGGATTTAGCAAAGACAATAATTATAATGAAATCATAAATGCCTAATTAAAATAAAATAAAATATGGACATACCTGCAGTCATGCGAAAAGAATGGCGAAATGAAATGAAATGACAGATAAGGAAATGAGATGGGATGACGAGGATGGAAAAATTTATTTATGGAGAATAATATTTCCATAAGACATGGAAATATTGTTGTGAAATGACGTGTGGAGAATTATGAAGTGGCAAGCATGTTCAATGCAGTGGATGAAGGAACCTTACCTCCAATACTTTGCTCAATTGCAGAAGGAACTTGATTAGTTGCTGCAAGAACTTGTGTTTGATCCTTTTTAGCAAATTACTGCAGGAACTCCTCTTTACTAGCAGGCTTATGATAAAGATGTAATCTGTGACCATTTACCAAAAGCTTGAACCGAACCGGGTCAATTGTGGTCAAACGAACAACTCCATTGTTGAAAACTTCCTCTATCTCATATGGACCTAACCATCTGGTTTGCAGCTTTCCCATAGTATCTTTATATCTTGAGTCATACAATAGTGCCCAATCACCTGCTTTGAACTTTTTTCTCTTTGATGTATTTATCATGCCACTTTGCTCTCTGATTTTGTATCAGTTATGTCTGTTGGACAACCATTTTTCTATGTTCATCCAAAGCATTCAATTGTTGAATATGTTCTTTTTGTGCTTTAGAAAGTGTCACATATAATTGCAAAGTTGTCCTTAGAGTTTTATGCTCAAACTCAATAGGCATCATTGCTGCTTTTCCATGCACCATCTCAAAAGGTGTAAAACAAATTGGTGTCTTCCAAGTTGTTCTGTATGCCCAAATTGCTTCTGAAAGTCTATGAGACCAGTCTTTTTTATGAACAGCTATTGCCTTGGTAAGAATAGCCTCAAGCTCCCTATTTGTAACCTCTACTTGTCCATTAGCTTGTGGATGATATGGGGTAGATTTTTTGTGCCTTTTATTGTATTCATTGGCTAAGGCTGCAATCAATGTTGAAGTAAATTGTGGGCCTTGGTCTAATACAATTTCCCTTAGTACTCCATATCTTGTAAATATCTCCTCATAAAGGAACTCAACCACCTTATTATCTCTTGCATGTGTCATGGCACAAGCTTCCACCCATTTGGTTACATAATCAGTACATACTAAAATGTAAGATTTTCCATTAGAAGGGGGATCGATTGGGCCAACAAAATCTAATCCCCATTTATCAAATGGTGCAACCAATATTTGTGGATACAATGGCATCTCATCATATTTAGTAGGTCTCCCCATGCATTGGCATCTGTCACATTTTCTTGTATACTGTGTTGCATCCTTATATAATGTGGGCCAATAATATCTTGTATTCAGTATCTTGAGTGTTGTTCTTTTAGCAGCAAAATGTCCTCCACATGGTTCATCATGACATGTATGCAAGATATCATATGTTTCATCCTCTCTTACACATCTTCTCATGACTTGGTCAAGTCCAGTATTAAAAAAACAATCAATAATCCATGAGAAGTTAAAGCTTTTCTCAACTAATAACCTTCTTTCTTTAGGAGAGAAATGAAGTGGCATTTTAGCAATAGTTAAATAATTGGCAATATCAACATACCAGGGAGTGTGGGCTTGTATAAGGAATAGATGTTCATCCGAAAAAAAATCATCTATGGCTGTAGGATCTTCCCATAACTGAAGTCTTGAAAGATAATCTACAACCACATTGGACTTTCCTGGTTTATCAATAACTGTGATATCAAATTCATGCATCAATAATAACCAGTGAGCTAATCTACCGGTAATTGAAGGCTTATTCATGAGATATCTAATTGCAGTATGATCAATAATCACAAATATGGGATACCCTGTTACATAGTGTCTGAATTTGTTGAGTGCATATATAACTACTAATATTTCTTTTTCAGTGACTGTGTAATTTAACTCAGGCCCCTGCAAGTTCTTGCTAATATAATATATTGAACTCTCCAAGTTATCAATCTTCTGTCCTAAGACTGCTCCTATTGCATAATCAGATGCATCTGTATGAATTTGAAATGGTAAAGACCAATTTAGACCTTTAAGAACTGGTGCTTGGGTCAAAGTGTGCTTAAGCTTCAAGAAAGCTTCATTGCATGAAGAAGTCCATTTAAATTCCATATCCATGGTAAGTAGAGAATATAAGGGACTTGCAATTTTGCTGAAATCTTTGATAAACCTTCTATAATATCCAACATGACCAAGGAAAATTCTAACATCTTTTTGCTTTATCGGTGCATTGATATTTTGAATAACTTCAATTTTTGCTGGGTCAACCTGTATTCCTTTTATAGAGATATGATGACCAAGGACTATTCCTTCCTGCATCATTATGAAGCACTTCTCATTGTTTAATGACAAACTATAGTCTTCACACCGTTGCAAAACTTTCTTCAGGTTCCCTAATGCTTCTTCAAATTCAGAACCATAAGTTTTAAAGTCATCCATATAAATTTCCATGATGTCTTGGGAAATATCTGAAAATATGCTTATCATTGCTCTTTGAAAAGTGGCTGGAGCATTATACAATCCAAAAGGAAGAACAAAATTTGCATATGTTCCCCAAGGACAAGTAAATGTAGTCTTCTGTTGGTCCTCTGGGGCTATCTGAATCTAGTTGTAGCCACTGAATCCATCAAGAAACGAAAAGTATCTCTTCCTAGCCAAAGAGTCTAATACGCGATCCACAAATGGCAATGGAAAATGATCTTTTCTTGTTGCTAAGTTCAAAGCTCTATAATCAACACATACCCTCTATTTTCCTCCTTTCTTAAGAACTATTACCAAAGGTGATACCCATTGACTATCAAAGATAGGATAGATAAACCCAGCCTTTAACAACTTCTGCAATTCCTCTTTAACTATTTCTTTTAGTGCAAGATTGATTCTTCTTTGCGGTTGTCTGAGTGGGCAACAATCTTCTTTTATATAGATACGGTGGGTACAAACTGTTGGATCTATTCCATGCATGTCCTTGTAATCCCATGCAAAGGCATGTCTATGACATTTAAGCAAGTCCATGAGTGCTACTTTTTGAGTATCTGCAAGATCACTATTGATATTCAAATATTTATTCAAATCAACCTCTATTTTGATAGTAAGATCAATCTGGGATATATCAAAAAAATGAGAAGTACAGACTTCCTACAGCAACAGAGTATGCAATATACTAGTGGCTACAGGAAAGTCTAAATTTGCAATATTTGGTACCAACTCCTGCAATTGTTGTTCTTGTTTTAACTCATTTGTCAGATTTTTATAAAGTATTGAGTCTTCATCATGGAATTGCATGAATGGTCCTCTATTAATCATCATAAGGTGATTAATAGAGTCAACTCCCTCAGATTCTTCTCCCAAAGTAGGCCAAATGACTTGTTGTTGATCAAACTGGGGCTGAATAGGAGAATAGAAAGCTAATGTTTTTGTAGAGTTCCCATCTGAAAGTCATATCCCCTGATCTACATCCAATATATGCATCAGCCGTGATAAGCCAAGGTCTTCCCAAAATCACCGGATATCCTCCCAATGTCACCTTTGGAGACAAAATCATAAAGTCTGCAGGGTATTCCCAGGAATCCAAAGTAATAACGACATCTTCAATCATACCATCAGGTTGAACTGTAGAGTTGTCAGCAAGCTATAAGACTGTAGGTGTAGGTATGAGACTATTGATTTCAAGCCGCTGCATTACTTCTCTTGTCATCACATTAATTGCTGCCCCTAAATCAACCAAAACATTCCTTATCCGAGTGCCATTAATGACTATATTCACAACAGGACTACAATGATCAAAATATTTAGGAATTGAAACCTTTCCTAGCATAATATCTGCTAGTTGACCCATCACATGCACTGTTTGCGGATCCTTCTTCTTCCTGCCAGGTTTTTTTAGACATGCCTCCCTAAGTGCCTTACTGTATATAGGAACATATTTTATTACTTGCAACAATGGGATTTTAATACATACATGTTTTAGTTGATCTATGATAAAAACCTTGCTCCTGTTCTGCAAGAACTTCCTTTTCTTGCAATCTCTAGGGAAATGGGGGTAATCCCTGTTTTTGAGGTATTGTGGCTATTGGATTAGAGGTTTCTTGTTCTTCTTGCACCTCAGTTATAACAGGAGGAGATGGATTAGGCAGAGTTGTCCTGGATCTGAGGTGAATATCACTTATAGATAGAGAATAGGTTGGGTATTGATTAGGATCAACTGAATAAACTTGTTGTTCTTGCTAAGATTTAATATTAGGATTTGGCAGTGGCTGAGTGGGCAACTGTGCTGGTTTAGGTGGAACAACAGTGGCTGCATGGGGAGGCATTATTGTAGGCAGTTGTGGCTATTGAATAGGCTGTTGATATCCAGAAGATTGGGTACTCCATGGTTGACTCCCCCTCCATTAAGGAGTAGGCTGCCAATTCCCTTGAAACTGGTTCCCTTGTGCCTGAGGTGGATACCAATTTCCCTGTGGCTGCTGCCACTGTGGAATTTGAATAGAAAAATGTTGCCCTTGGCCTTGAGGACCATACAAGTTTGGATAATTACCAAAATTTTGAGCATATGGTGATTGCCATTGATTATTTGGTACATAAGAATTTCCACTATAACCAGAAAAAGAAAGTGGATCCGGAGGCATACCTTGTCTTTGGAAATTTGGCCTTCTTTGAGCAACATAGAAAACTTGTTCATCCTCACCTTGTATTGGCTTGAAGTCAGGAACCTCAAGATTTGCAACCATTTTACATCTGTAGTCCTTTTTTCTTTGTCTACAATGAGGGCAAAATTCTACAAGAAATGCATTAGCTTCTTCATGCTTCTTCTTAGCTGAGAGTATATCCAACTGAGTAGCCATATTGTTTATGATGTCCTCCTTAAAGTCCTTCAACAAATGGCTAAGTTCCATTCTAGAAACTCCAATACTAGATGTTGATGAAGGAACTCCTGGCTTGAAACGCCTATTTTTTTTTAAAGCTAATCTAGAATACTTCTTACAAATTTGTCCTATTTCATTCCATGTAGATTGTGTAATGTCACCTCTTCCCATAAGATCCAAAGCATCAATGCATTCATCACTGATTCCTCTTAAAAATATTAGCTTGAGGGAATATTCATTTAGAGTGCCATGCTTGGACTTTTTGACACTAAACATAAACCTTTCCAGGTAATCTTCAAGACTTTCATCTTCTTTCCATGTCATTCTAAAAATATCATCCCCATGGAGATCAATGCCTCTACAATAGTCTTTATACTTTGTAAGAAACAATCGTTTCATCTTGTCCCATGTATTGATTATTCTACTACCCAAACTCATAAACCATTTTAAAGATGATTCTTTCAAACTGGCAGAAAATATTTTGAGTCTATGGGCATCTGTAGTATAATCAAAACTCCTACAAAGAACATCAAACTCAAACATAAATGTGTTTGGATCCTCTGTCACTAATCCATAGAATTTAGGGAGGGAAGAAGCTGGAATGTTCTTGAGATTAACATTATCTGCTGATCTGATATGGGAAACTCAAATGTTGGGTCCAAAGGTAGATTATTCCCACCAGGAGGTGGATTTCCTTGCATTGAACTTGTAGGGGGAGTTACCAAATGAAATTCTTCTTCTGGTGGTCCAAAAAGGAAATTAAGGCTGCCTTTAGGAAATTCAGATTCAGGGTGGTTCAAGTTCTCTAGGGTTTGATAAAGTTCAGCAAAAGGATTTATATCTCGGGAATTAATTTCTGCATGATTAGGATGACTGGGTAGAAATCTACCTAGAACATCTCTTCTTCACCTATGTATGCAGGCTCATAAATTTTTTCGAATAATTAGGTATGCCAGAAAAAATAATTAACTAAAAAATGAAGAGACAATAACCATAACAGGTTCTTAGTTTGACACCATCCCCAGCAATGGTGCCAAAAATGCTCAACCCAACAATAAGAATAATAACTCTAGTTGAAGTCTCAACCCGAAGTTTGGACATTCACTTGGTAAAGTCACTATTTCCATAGCTAGTGTTCATTTGATTGTCAACCTAGGGACGTAATACTTGAAATGGGTCTACACTATATATGCACTAAGTTCCTACAATAGCTACCTTGCATTACTGCAGCAACTAACATCTATGCAAAAAAGATAAGAAAGAATTGAAACTATTGAAAGGCTGCAAGAAAACTTCTGCATTAACATAAATTCATTCAAGCAATACTGGCTAAGTTCAATGTTGCTAAACAAAAATTACTCTGTTTTGGTTTGGCTGGAGGAACAATCAATGGATCTGTTTCCAATGGCTGTAGGAACAGTCAATGCAAGAATGTCTACTGTAGCTAAAGAAGAAAACTAATTTTAACAAAGGCACAGGAACACTCACCAAGTGGGCCCCCTTGGATGAGTGATTCCAGGCTTCCCAAAAACAACTCTAAGTGCTTAGAATAACATATTTTTATTTTATTGTTCTTCGGAAGTCATTACATGATTCAACATCAAAAGAAACTCAAAACACTTGTAACTTTATTTCTAAAATCCTCTGCTCTGCTTTTTCTCCTTTCTATCTAACCTCTGAAAAGAGATAAAGATCTTTGTTTAAAAGAAAACAATTATTTCCTAGTACATAGATCATGTCGAAAAGAAGAGGCGGATAACTAATCAAGAAAGGAAACAACCGGAGTTAAGTCACTGATAATGTGAATCTAAACCGAACCACAATCATAACACATCGTGGCGGTATTTTCAACACTAATGTCTACTTGAGTAAGACATCAGTAAACATTGTGCAATTACTTTTCCTCTGTCATTCCTTATGCTCATTAGCATTTCTACTGATTCGATCTTTCAGTCTCCTCCTTGAATATCTCCTACTACAACTGGCGTGACAAGAGAGCCTTCCCAACAAAATCAATTTATTCCTGCAATTTCAAAAAGAAAGAACATACAAGAACATACACATCTATTTTAATTAATCAAAACATCTATTAATTTCACACATGATATTGCTTAAACAATCCGCATGATAGGAATGAATAACATGGCTGTAGGAATGAATAACATGGCAACAGTAATGAAATACATATAGTAAACTTCCAATACATCATTACTATTATGTAAATCACAATATGAGAAAACTTAAGAGTTCTGAGGATAAAAATATGCTAATGTCTCAACTCATCAGTAATGACATTTGACCACACAAATCAGTGTGGACAAGTTCTAGTACAACTTTTGATTTGTGTTCACTTGAGGGAAAGAACCCTTTTGAGTTCTTCCCTAGAGCACATCCTTTACAAGTTCCAACATGATTAGATTTTAGATTGGGTAATCCTGTGGTAATTTTTCCTATAGAAGGTAGGGCACTAAATCAAAGATGTCCTAATCTTCTATGCCAAATTTCATTAGAGTTTGATACTTCATGATTTAGTGCTTGTTTTTGAATATTAGATAATTTGTATAAATTACCATCTCTAGATCCTATAGGAATAGCATTCTTTGTGTTAGAGTTTTTAGGCTAGAGTAAAACTTTATCTTCATGGAAGGTGACACGATATCCTTGATCAGCTAGTCCTGAAATAGAGACCAAATTCCTTTTGATACCTAGTACAAAGAGAACATCTTTCAATTGTAATGTAACTCCTGTTCTTAATTGAATTGAGCAGGTCCCAATTCCTTTCATTGGATAGGTAGGATTGTCTCCTATTGTAAATTCTTCAGTTGAGTGGCCTTCAAAGGTTTCAAATTGATCTCTAAAACCGGTTATGTGTCGAGATGCTCCACTGTCGATTATCCACATATGTTTGTTTGAGTTTAGTTCGCTTGAGAAGGCTAAAAAAAATAGAGGATTCTCTACTTCCTTGACTTCAGCTATGGTTGCTTGAGCTTTCTTTCTTTCTGGGGAGAACCTGTGAGTGTGTCCAAATTTATCACACTTGTAGCATTGAATCTTGGAGAAGTCTTTTCTTTTGTGATTATTTCCTCTCTTCCGTTTGAACTTCGTTTTCTTCCCTTTGTTGCTTGTGTTCGTATGTAGTGCTTGAATTTCTCCCCCTTTGTTTGGACCCAATCCTCTTGTGATTAGTTGAGATTCTTCTTGAGTACAATCATTTTTGAGTTGATCAAATTTTGGTAGTATCAGACGAGCACTCGCCTTGAATAAAGGATTCCTAACTCGATGGTAATCCCTTAAGTGCTATTAGAGATAGCTCCATATCATCTATATTATTCCCAATAGTTGACAATTAGTCTTTTAATTCTGAAATCCTCATGAAATAGGATGTGATTGTTTCTCCTTTGTTCATGTAGATATACATTAATTGTTGTTTTAAAGTGAGCAATCTGCTTGCATTATTTATTTCATATGAGTTTTGAATGGTCTTGAACATATCATAAGCTATAGTTAGTTTTGAGATGGTTGGGAGAATGTGATCTTTAACAACATCAATTATGATTTTCTTAGCCTTGTTGTTGTGTATTTTCTAAGTTGTTTTCTTTGGCTCATCTTCGGGCATCTTAGTATCTTCTTCTATGTATGCATCTAGTTTGAGTTCTTGAAGAATTGTTGTTATTCAAATTCTCCATGAGACAAAGTTGGATGCACCTTCGAGTTTATCCTCCACTCTAACACTATTCACCATGATTGATTTTCCTTTGATTCTGAGTGCAGGTCTAAATTTTTTTTTTTAGAAAAGAGGTGTCACTATTTTATTATTTCTCTACCAACCTAGCTCTGATACCATGTTGAGACATGGACCAGCTAGGACTCGAACCTAGGACCTTCCATACGCTGCTGGAGTGCTCTACCACTAAGCTACTGACCCCTCTTGGACCAGTCCATCGTCGGTCCAGGTGTGGCTTATTTCTAACACCAACACCCCCCCTTAAGCCACACCTCTTGTGTGCTTGGGGCTTCTAGCCTGGACCCGGCTCTGATACCATGTTAAGGAATTTAGATCAGAGATAAAGAATACAATAGTCTGGTAATATGTAGTGAGGATAGACTTCAATAAGATCACTGCAATGAATATGTTTTACCTCCGATGTGTGTGTGTATATATATATACATATATATATATATATATATATATATATATATACATATATATATATATATATATATATATATATATATATATATATATATATATAACTCTAACTATTAATCTTCTATGATAATATGATCGACAACTTGCTGGTTCGTGAAACTGCCACAGTTATTGGTTTCAGTTCATAGCAAGTGTCGATGTCTAAAAATAAAAGGATGAAGAGTCATGTCCACGTAGGGACATGACTTCTACGTGTCTTATGCCACATAGAGTCATGAGCCTACGGGGACATGACCCTTCATTCAATGTCATTATATATTACTTGCTTCAATGCGAATGAAGTTATATCCTTAACACATGCTATGCTTGTTTGGGATTTTAAAGATATTAAAGATAATCAGGCAGTAACTAATGGTTTAGCTCCACAGGATAGTCAAACTTCTATATGAATACACAACACAACCTATGTTTCACAGTTCTTCAAGTTAAAAAAGAGGCAAAACTACAACAAATCACATGTGAATTTGGTAATTTCAATAATAGATGGTTCACTCTGGGAAGGATGATGGCTCTGAATCCTTATCCTTTTGTATTGGCTATCTTTGCAGGCTGGTAGCTTTGCATCCTAGTTGAATTTGAGAAAACTTTCAATATTAGATATTTACACCAGATTCTAGATCTATTACAATGCTAGGCAACTTTATTTATAGTTGCTTGAAAGGTGGTTAAAATCTCGCTGTTAGCGAAGAGAAGGCGATGATGTGAGGATGAAGATAAAAATTAGGTCTAAGTTCCTATGGTGGAGTATGTTGGTTGCATTAAGCGGTGGTGCATTTCAGCTGTAGCAAAAAGAAAAGATGGCGAAATTAGATTTAATTTGACATCCTTATTGCTGGAGAAATTTCAGAATTTGTTTTCAGGCGTGAGGTTTCAGGCACTATGGTTAGAATTTTTTTTTAGGCACGAGAATACTGACTTCCTACGGGAAATGCTGACAAGATATAGTATCTAGGCTAATTAAAGATTTTGAAATTGAATGGGAGTTTTGTAGTGGTCTGAAAACTTAAACCAGAGTAAAAGTGTAACATTATTTGAGTCCTTAACCTCATTAACTAAAATGTATATGTTGGTGTATTTAGAGTAATATGTAGGATAAGAGTTTGGTAATGATAAATTAATAATTTAATCAACAAAGATAATTCCTTAATCTAAAAGGTAAAAAAAGGTTAAAAAAATGTATGTTTGTTCAAAAGTGTGTTATTGTAATAGTAAAAATTGTACACTCATATTCATTTTGATTAAAATATTTTAAATGCAATACCAAGTGTATAAATGGCATATTCTTACAAGAACTAAACTCATGATATCATCATATCTTGATCCCTTTATAACTAACCCGTAGGAGTTTGGTCTCAAACCCTAGATGCCCCACTCATTAACTTGGATCAAATATGTGAATAAATACTTGAATCACGTTATAAATAACAATGCTCAAATGAACAAAAGAGTGATAATGAGTGGCGTATGATGCATGCCGCACCTTAAGTTAGCTAGTGAGAGAATCAACATAAGGTGAAAGGTGATTAAGATTATGTTGTCAAAGGTAATTATGATTGCTAATAACATGGATCAAAGTTATATGCCCTCAAGGTGATTGTAGAGGAAGCTAGTTTCACATGTTCTCAAGTGATGATGTGATGAGTCAATGGGAAAGGGAAATATTATAGTTATGTCTCCAAGAGTGATCATAAAATGTGAAGGACAAGTAGGAAATGCCAATAATGGATTGAGTAGATATTGTAATTGGTTATGCGTGAAAATGAGATCCTAGCCTATGGATCTAAACTAAGATCTCAAAACTCCATAGTAGATCATTAGGAATCTAGCTATAGTCCTACTAGGAGAGTTGAACACTCTGAATTAAAGTTCCTTTTGCTGCAATGGATTTGTGATTGTGAAGTATGTGTTTATGATATAGGTTTAATGATAGGAAAACGATAACTTTCAGCAATAATAATGAATTGCCAATAAAAAACTAACACAGTAGCCTAGGTTTGGAAATAAGACACAAAAGGGAGCCTTTAGCTGCAAGATGGGCCTGGAAATGATAGAATACTATGATGGGTGCCCTAATCTAACCAAAAAGTGTCAAGCACATGTGTTGGGCACCCTAATCTAGGGCTTTTCACCAATTCAAAATATGAGAATGTATGTCATTGTCTACTTTGTGCCCATGTTACACTTCTACTATTGGATATGAACCTCCATGTACATAAAAAATAGGAAAGAAATGTTGTTTTGTATAGGGGATTGCCTAAGTTGAACCTTGTGTAGGTGTTCACACCTCCACTATGCTTATGATTGATGAAAAGAAAAAGAGCTTGCCTTAGAAGGACAAAGTCTAAAACAATAAAGAAAATGCTTTAATTGACAAATATTACCTCAAATATGAAACCCTTGGCATGAAGTCTCACATAAGACTTGATGTTTCTTGAAAGATGTTAATGCATGTCTTTATGATGAAGAAACACATTATGAATTATCATGATTGTTGAAGCAAAGATTTAGACTTGAATGGTTCTTGCTCCTTGATTGTAGATATGTGCTCAATTGCCTTAAATATGCTTGATTGAACTCTCATAGGATATATTAAGAAGACTTAGAGTTTGAAAGAGAGGGAGAGTTATATTTATATGCAACTCACAGCTTTTTGAATTTAATTTTTGGGGAGGGCCAAAATTGAACTTGGGCAGTTTCTCAATACTTACAAAGTCAACATTCATAATTTAAATTTTGGGGTCAAACTATCTGGACAAGGGCATTAGATGCCCCACTCTTAACAAATTAGGTTGAGAAATAGGTTGTGAATAGGGTAATTCACCAAAATAAATCTAAAAATAAGCATAGTAAGACATAAAATAGGTACACATTAGGCACAATAGCCAAATTGGGTCCAAAATACAATTTATGACACTACACTAATGATGAGGTTTGGATCAATATGATGGAACAATTGGATATGACAATGATAAGGTCCAAATTGATAATGGATCATGGATAGCTACTAGGAAATCAGTACATAGATCAATGATGACGTACAAAAATAGGGACTATATGTTCATGCCCCTAAGGGTGGTGAAGGTGACAAACCACTATGGGATCAAAAGATAAATTAATGATGGAATTAGAAGAGACGATATTGTATTCCATGAATAAAGATGCCAACCCAAGATTATAGAAATCCATGCAACATTTCATGATAGTATTGGAACTTCTAGTAATAGCTTTATGGATGTTGGTTTACATATTTGTTTACAAAATTGATACCAAACAGAGCCTCACGATGAAATCCCTTGTAGAATTTTAATGAAAGAATAGACAAGGAATGTAAAGGTTTTGTCGATGTCATTCTCTATCTTTTATCAAGTCCTATCTTCCTCTTTTATTTTTATTTTTTTATAATTGAATATATTGTAGTGGTAAGAAAAATAAGGTTACATAGAATTTTAAATGAAATGAAATGAACGAATGCAAGCACATGTAAATAATAAGATTTAGTTTATCTCACCTTGCCTCTATTAGTGTTTAAGGAAGTTTTTATTTGTGCAAAGTAATATGTATATTAAAATATGTAATAGGCATAAGTCAAAGAGGACAGATTAAGAGGTATTCTTGCCTTTCCTCATGACCTGGTTATTCGGGTGGTAAAGAAACATTAGGGGAAGAATATATTAAGAATGAGAACTAGACTAGGGCCAATTCTGACATAGCTGCGATGTTTCTTGCGGTGGCCATGCACTTTGAGAAGGATAGGGAGGTGGTTATGAAATTATGCTGAAGTGTTTTTAAGAAGGACTTGTTGGGCGAACTGGATAGGGTTGTCATTAATGTGGTTGATGATTTAACCGTCCCTAAGCCAAAGCACTACGATAGGGTCATGTGGAAGAACAAAACTATGCCAAGATTTCCAATCCTGGAAATCAAAGATGAGGTTGACTTCACGGCTTATAATCCAATAAGGCAGAGAAATTTCTACTTTCTTATGTGGCTTTTGCATGTTAAAAAACCGACTTGTAAAAGTTGGCTAGCTAACTATTTGGAGGTGAAAGGCATTGAAGTAGTGTCTGATGATGCAGATCTCCCCTCTGCTTCTGTACCTAGCCCGGAAGAATCCTCTGGTAATACAGGACCATTGGTAAGCAAGGCTCGAATGAAAAGGAATCTAGCTTCTCCTAAATCCTAGGGCTTGCTTTCTATCTTCAGGGTAGAGTTTTTATTCTCTTTATGCATACTCTAAACCATATCATCTCTTTTGGCTCTACTAGGGAAACTTTGATACCTAATGCCAGCTTTTTCTTTAAGTTTTGTTGAAGGCATTGTAGACATATGGTTGTTTATGATAATTCTCTCTGATGCTTAGCAGATTTTGGTTAGTTTGTTTAAATTTTTAGTATTTGTTCCTTTCGTCTCGAGTTTATTTGCAAGTCTTCTCTAAATTGGATGTATACTCAGAGTTATATATATATGGATGTATATATTGATACAGATGGTCCAACCTATTGGATTTGGCCATACCATGGCCCTTTTACTCACTCCTTAAGCGAACGGTTTTGTGAATATATATTGTAGTCACATAAATCTGTCCACTTAATTAAATGAATATTTAATATTTATTTGATTATTTAACCATCAATTAATAATTAATTAAATTAACATATTTAATTAATTCATCTTAATCCTCTTCTCCTATTAATTAAATAAATTATTCAATTTATTTGATTTAATTCACTTAACAAATTCAGACCATTAATTAAATAAATAAATCATATTTATTTAATTAAATATTCTCTCACATTTAAATAAATTAATATTTATTTAAATCCCCCAAAATCCCACCTCTCACATTTAAATAAATTAACATTTATTTAAATCACCTTTATCCTCTACCCACTTGCATTTTCCTACAAATGCAAGTTGCACAATTATTTTAAATAAATAATTTATTTAGATCACCTTTATCCTCCACCCACTTGTATTTTCCTACAAATGCAATTTGCAAAACTATTTTAAATAAATTATTTATTTAAAATCCTATTTATCCTCACCCACTTAAGACTTTAATGGTTTCCCTTAAAGTCTTCAAATTTAATGGCTTCCTTCTAGAGTCTTCTCAAACCTTTAATGGTTTCCCTTAAAGTCTTCAAGCATTTAATGCTTTATCTTCATTTTTCTCATTTAAATAAATTAATATTTATTTGAATATTTACCCAAATGCAAATTACACCATTTAATTGAAATAAATGATTTTATTTTAATTGAAAATACCAAAATTCTTCCCACTTGCATTTTCCTACAAAATCCACTTGCATGCCTAAACCCTTTTTAGATTCTTCTAAACCCCTTCCTAATTAACCTAATCCATCCCCTAATTATTGTCACATTCCTAAGCAAAATGGAGTCACTTCTCAAAGACTTCAAAAGTCTTTGAAAAGCATTTAATGCTTTGTGTGTTCAACAACTTAACCTCTAAAGTCTTCAAAGACCACGAATGGCTCTTACATGACCATTAATGGCTCTTACATAACCATTTATGGTTATTTCAAATTTGTCCCCCCAAGCATTAATTGCTTTGACCATATTTATCCCTCTTGCCTTTGCACAAGAATTTATCCATTGGATAAAAGTTTTATTCTTTGAATAAAGAGTTTATTCATTCAATTAACCTTGACTTTAACTCCCAAAGTCATGTCAAGCATTTAATGCTTATTCCCTCTCCTCTCAACCTATCTCACATTGACACTTGTCATCCTGGGATTGGGTTGAAAGCCCTCACATGGATTTGAAATCATTCAATCTTGACCCTTGTTGAGATTGCTCAATCTCAACCATCCATTGCTCCATTTTCTCTATAAATAAAGCCCATTTCTTCATAATCCAGATCCTGAAAACTTGTATGCATTTAACCTATAGGCATTTTAGAGAGCATTTAGCATAGCAAACTAATATCTTTGTTATTTTAGTTAAAATCAATCATTTTAATAGCATCTAGTATTTTAGTTTTTCATTTCCCATTTGAAGCAAAATACTCAAATCTCAATCCTCCATAAGCATCCATAGTGCAAAAAGCTGTTGAGAGCTACACTATTTTGGAACTTGGAGAGGAGAGGAACAAAGGAGAAGAAGCTAAGAGCATGTTAGGAGGTATTTGGAGATGCCTCATCATATTTGCTTCTTTAGTTAAATATGCTTTCATGTTTTTAGTATCTCTTTTGATATGCCTGTTTATATTAGTTTTTAATTGATTAACACTAACAGTTTCTTGTGTGTGTGTTATTTATCTCCGACTAACCTTGTCCATTTTGTAGAGCATCATTTGGTGAACCCGATGTGAATCCAAACACCAAAAAGATCATTTTTTTTAACCATTAACATGTTTGAATGTTGAAATTGTCACACAGGTTGCGTTTTAGCACTATTGAACTCGTTCTAGTGCTATTGATACTTGTTGTTCTAGCGCTATTGTTCTTACAATAGCACTATTGTATCAAGTTTAGCGCTTTTGACATTGTTTTGGTGCTTTCGACACTGTTTTGGCGCTATTGACCCTATTTCGGCGTGTCTGCCTTCTCTGTCTTTCTTTTTCTTTTAGCGCGTTTGTGTTAAATAGCACTTCTGTTCAAACACAGACTAGCGCTATTGTAACAGAACGTTGTAAAAAGGACCTTGTAACCAAAAAAGTGAAAGTTTTTAGGCTTGTGGAAGCCCCCCTTAGACATGGTTTTACTAACCGGTTGTTGTTTGTGCAGGTTTAAAACTCACCCTTAAAATAATCACAAACTTTATTTTGGTGCTTTAAAAACTTGAACAAACAAACTTTCCTTGCTTTCTAGTTAAGGCCACTTGTTTCTTTGGTGCATTAAAACTGAACAAAACAAACATTTGTTTTCTTGCAAGTTAGGAAACACACTTCATTTGGGGCTTAAAATCAACAATTCTATTTTTCTTGCATCAAAAGAATTTACAATCCACACTTCTATTTTTGGTACACATAAAATACACAATCAACTTGTTTAAAATTTTTGTAAAGCGATTTTTCTTTATACGTGCTTCAAATTTAGTTGACCAGGATTTCCAATTTCTAGATTACAACACATTTTTCCATTGAAGTTAAAAAGAACCCCATGACTGTTGGAGCAACATCTCCAAATAGCTAGATCACATTGCAATGGCAGATTAAAAAGAACATGTGTTTTTCGTGCTTGACACACTTGTGCAAAAAGTCGGTCGAGTGGTCCTACTTCTAATACACACTATCCTCTCCCTTGGCTTTCGTGGTCCTAGGTGCAAGAGAAAAGTGTTAGTAACACTCAAAATTTTATCTTTTTAAGAGAGGCCTGCCAAGAGACACATCACTCTTGGGAACGACCTCGTGCGGTAAATCCTTCGAGCCGCTTTAGAAATCAGGTGAGAGCGAAAGCTGTAGCCTTGGGTATAGCTGTTCCTACAGTGTAACTAGATTAAAGGACAAATGGGCCCCACCACTAGTTACAAGGCTCTTAAGTGAGTCACTGTAGAATGAACTTATGTCCAAAAACATCGAACATGACTAAATACCTTTAAGTAGTAGCCCACCCGTTCTATTGATTGAGGATATTTGCGATATAATTTAGTACAAGAGCATAGATGGTTTTGCTCCCAAGATACTCACCATACTTATTTCCTTGAGTAGAAACATAGCTTTTTGAAAAGTCACTTGTGGCTTGATAAAAATGGTGACTCCCCCATCATAGGGATCATCTATTTGTTATGCTCGTGCAAGACTTAGTATATCACATCCTTACCTGCCACGGCGGGATTCATAAGGTATGTAGTACCAAAGTCGAAGAAATATCAAGATGTGGGCTAAATTTATCACAACTGGCCATTTGACCTTAGGGATAAAAAGTGTTTGAAGTGTGTTCATTTTAGTCAAGACCAAGTACAAATTGAGCCAATTTTAGGCTTTGGAAATACACCTTAAAAATACATCTAAAGGAAGGGTCATATACAAGTCCAAGGATTGGGTTGATCTAGACCCATACTCATTTGTGCCTTTGGGGGCAACATTCTTGTGTTTGTGTGCTTGCTTTGTTTTCTTGTCAAAGAAAAATCAGAAAATCACTTCCAAAAATAAAGTATTCATCCAACCAAACACATCAAAAACAAAGTGCAAACAACAAGAGTATCAAAACTTTATGACCATTCTTCACATCTTGCGAAAGAAGAAGCGTCATCAGAATATCAACTTGAAAAGAAGACCATTAAGCTCAAATGCTTTGATCAAAAGGAAGAAATTCTTCTATATAAATAGACAAATCTTTGTCTCCCATAGAGTTTTTCTGCGTCACATGGGCCTCTACTTTCAAGGCAAAACAAATGAATTTGATTCAGAATCATTGAACCGCAGAGCTTTTATGCAATACAGAGCTCTGAGTTATCACAAAAACCAAGGAGGTAAGATTAATCCCAACTTTTTCCCAAACGTCTATATCACATACAACACAGCTCGAGAAATACCACCAACACCCAAAAAAGAAGAGGTAGAGTTTGTCCCATTTGTGACACAAAGTTTTTATTGAAGTTGAAAACATTTCATCCATTATCTTACTCATACATCATCAATCCGTCCCAACTCTCAAAACATTAAGAGATTCTTGTCCCAAGTTCTCTTTTAGATATTGCTTGAAATAAAAAACATCACATCACTTTTTAGAGTGTTTCTACATCTAGGATAAGCTCATCCTAAGAGACACATCTACGCAGGTTAAAACTAGTTCATGAGTGAATCCTCTCATTACTAGGTACTTAAATCTGTAACCATCTCAGATTTCTCTACATCTTATCACATCAAAACTTATCAAAAAGCAATTCAAGGAAGGAACTTCGGTTACATCCACCTTAAAAGTGCTAGAGATCCACGTGCAACACAATTCACCAACCATCAATCTTTCATTTCATCAAACAACTCATCATCATTTTCACACAACTTCAACAAAAGCTTGTAAAACAAAATGGCCCAAACCCGATCACAGTCAAGGCAACAAGAAATAGAAATGGAAGAAGAAGAAGAGGAAAATCTCAATGAATTTCAAGAAGCACTTGGAGGAAATGTGAATGACGAAAACCCAAGTACTCCTACTCCTGCAACAATAGAAAGGGCCCAGCATAACCCTCTCTTTAACAAACTTTTTGACGAAATACTCAGGAGCAATGCGGATGCTCACTTCTTAAAACTCGCTCAAGAAGGAGCAAAACTCCCCTCTAACTTTGATCTTGCCCAATTAAGACAAGCATCAGACAGACAAAGTCACCATGAAGAGGAAAGAGGTAGAGATCCCATCAGATATAACATTCCTCGAGGTAACCCACCACCTCCTCCTCCAAATGAAATGGAGATGTTGCGGCAACAAGTCGAGAATCTTGCCCAACAACTTCATAGTGGTGTCAAAACTAACCAATTCTCACTCAATGACATCTGTCCCTATCCTTTTGATAGGAATCTTTATATGCCACCCTTTCCACGAGGATTCGAAACACCCAAATTCGAAAAATATAGAGGAAAGGGGGATCCCCGCGATCATGTCAGAGAATTTCATTCCGCTTGTCTCGAAGTAGCATATGAAGACACATACCTAATGCGCCTTTTTCCCCAAAGCTTGGGAGGAACAACCACATCATGGTTATCCCGACTATTAGGTGGCATTAGAACATTTGAGGAACTTATCCAGAAATTCCTCGCTCATTACTCTCATAACATTGAACACGACATCACCATGGCTGATTTGTGCAACACCAAACAAAAACCAGGTGAACTATTCTCAGTATTCCTGCAACGATGGCGCCAAATGTCTAGCAAACGTTCTCTTCAGTTACCTGAACGAGAGCTAGTGGAAATATTCATTTCCAACTTAAACGAAGAAATGGAATTTCACCTGGATGTCAAAGACACAGACTCTTTTAATGATATGATCACCAAGGGTTTGAAATGTGAATGAGCACTTATCAAGAAAGGACTCATCAAAATCTATAATGAACCAAAGGATGGTCCTCGCCCAAGCTTCAATAGTGATAAACCAAGCTTCTGGAACAAAAACAAGAATATCATCAACGATGGGGTTGTGGATGCCAGGACTATACAAACTGCACAACCTGTGGTTCGGTTTGCAGGATAGAATCCTCCACCTCAGAATAACACAAATGTTCCTTCCAGTCAAAGTTGCATCACATCTCATGATGAACCAAGACCTCATCAGCAAAAACAAAAATGGACATACACTCCCTTAGGGGAACCCATTGAAACAGTATTGCGACAACTTATTTCTCAAAATTTGGTCACCCTACCAAAAACATCAAACTATGAACCTCAGGTCAAACCTGCATGGTGGAGGGATACTGAACACTGTGATTTCCACCAAGGAAGAGGACACAAGACAAGTAATTGTCATCGATTGAAAGATCTCATTCAGGATCTTATTGATCGAGGAGAAATTGAAATAGAAGGACATGACCCAAAAACAACAAATAATGATCATCTGATGTTCAAAATTCCACTTCCATCACAAGATCAAAGGGGTCCTTCCACTTCCAGGCAAGGCACTGATACCACTGATTATACACAGGTTGCGTATAATTACACTGTAAATCATTTGTATGATGCCAGTGAACAAGTTGCAACTATAACCGAACAAGTTGCAACTATAACCTTCAAAAATCCCAACTCAAATTGCAATGTTGTTACACGTCGTGGCAAGGTCACCATAAAGGCAGCTCCACAAGGCACCACCTCCATCCCAAAACAGTACAATCTTGTGGAACAATTAGACAAAACACCTGCGCTTATATCCATTTTAGAGCTATTGCGCCTATCGCCATCTCATAAAACTATCTTGGATCAAGCACTCCAAGAGGCGTCAGTCCCTACAAACCTGAATACAGACCAATTTCAAGCCATGGTTGGAAGTCTAAAGTCATCACCTTGTCTCACTTTTTCCGAAAGTGACAACTCTTCTTTCCAGCAACCTCATAATGCTTCGCTACACATTGAAGGCTTTATCAATCAGCATAGGATCAAGCGAGTCTTGATCAATAATGGAGCAGGCATGAATATTTGTACACTATAGTTGGTCACAACATTGGGATATGCAATAGAATTAGTGGATCCTCGCAAGAAGATCACAATCAAAGCCTATGATGATGCAGAGCGTTCATCCAAAGGAGCTATGGTACTCCCAATCCGAGTGGGCCCTGTGGTAAAACACATCATCTGTCAAGTTCTGGACCTTCCTCTGCCATACAATCTATTATTAGGAAGACCTTGGATACATGCCATGCAAGCCGTTCCATCTACCTACCATCAATGTATCAAGTTCCCACATAATGGTGTAGAGATCACAATCCTGGGCGATACAAATCCCTTTGTGTATTGCCATAATATCAGCCATCAACCAGAGATTACCGTTCCTAACAATAGAGAAGCCATTTCCTCCACGTCATATATAAATCCCGCCTCTCTTCCCAGTTCGAACACCACTATACCAAAGCAAGAAAAGCTTAAAATGAAAATAGCAGAGGAAGGTCCTGGGGAATACAACTTGAGTCAACTCTTTTGTGTGGGACAAATGCCCACTTCTCCTAGAACACATGGTAAACCACAGCAGGTACTCCAGCAACCACTAATCACACCAGCATGTGCTTTGATGCCTTTCATCCTTGGAAAAAGTCAAGAAGAAGAAACCCAAGATGAGGACTTAGCAGAATGGATCTATAAAGATCCCATCACCATTGATATACCACAAGTTAAACTTCCTACGGATCAGTATGGCAAAGGTCTCCTCATTATGCAAAGAATGGGGTATGATGGTCAGAGTGCTTTGGGATATTGCAAACAAGGACGACATGAACCTCTGCTGCCAGAATTAAAGCCCAAAGGTAATACAGGCCTAGGCTTTGAAAAAGAGATCTTTCCTAAACTCAAATTCAAAGGAAAACCCAACAAACCATTATGTCAGCCTACTGCCAAAAGGACACCTTTCATTATCAAAGCAGCATCAAACACCATCACAGCTGCCCCACCGAGACTCAAAATCCCAACACAATTAGCTACAATGCCAATCATCCAACCCAACAAACTAGTAATCCCATCAACAGCACCATTAGCAGCAGCAACTATATCAGAACCCACAACAACATCTATGGCACCAGCAGTTCTAGCAGAAGCCACTGAGTCAATATTACCGATACTCCCTGTACCAGATTCTTTAATCCCCATCAACCTTCCTGCAACACCAATCACTACAAAGGTACATCAACCAATCACACCTGCAATATTTAACTCAAAAGACATCCTAGTATGGTATAGTAATTGGATGCTAGAAAGTGACTCAGAGACCGACTCACATGAGTGGGAATTTGATTCTGTACAGCTTAATACTTCAGATGAGGAAGACACATCACCACCTCCACCATGCAAAGACATCCCTGTTTATGGAGAAGCACAGATAGAGACCTCTTGGGTTTCTGAACTGGAAACATCTTCCACAGACCCTACGTCTCATCCTACGCCTGATTCTGACAGGGAGAGCACATCAACGACCTTCACCATAACGTCTTAACCCTCACTGATACATCTAACACACTTAACCTAATCGATGAAGTAATGCCCATTATCCACCCTGAACTC
Source organism: Cryptomeria japonica (assembly GCF_030272615.1). Classification (NCBI taxonomy): domain Eukaryota; kingdom Viridiplantae; phylum Streptophyta; class Pinopsida; order Cupressales; family Cupressaceae; genus Cryptomeria; species Cryptomeria japonica. The sequence continues at coordinate 68,966,289 of NC_081413.1, read as the reverse complement.
ATCGAATGGAACCAACCAAATCCCCCATGTCTTGACTTCTTCCAAAATGATGAGGCCATCATTGACTTTTTGGAATTAAGGAATAACCTACCAAGCGGGAATCACAAAGCTGGATTCGCCATTGAACTTAATAGCGCAACATACTTCGGGGCGGATGCCAAACCTTTCAGTTGCAAAAATATAACAATAAAACATAGATCTTCTAGTGAAAACCACACTGTGGCACTGTTTGATCCAACAAAAGTAAAAAGAAAGAGCGTATCCAATGGTGAAAACCTCTCTGAGGCGCCTGAGGATGAAGGGCTTGACATTCTCCCTGCTAATGCACAACAGGAACGATCAACAATTCTCATCGAGGAAACCAAAGAATACAATGTGGGGAGTCCTGAAAATCCTCATCTCATACATCTAGCATCTCTTCTCACTCCAAAGGAACAACCTAAATTTATAGAGTTCTTCCAAAAGCGTCAGATCAACTTTGCATGGTCATATGCAGACATGCCTGGGCTTGATCCTGATTTAGTCATGCATCACCTCACTATCGCAGAAGGAGCCAAACCTGTCAAGCAGAAGCTTCGTAAGATGCATCATCAAATTGCAGTACTAGTCAAAACAGAACTCAAGAAACTCCTAGATGTTGGTTTCATTAGACCAATTGATTATGCAGAATGGATCTCCAATATTGTGCCTGTCGGCAAACCAAAAGGGGGCATCCGCATTTGTACTAACTTCAGAGATCTAAATAAGGCATGTCCTAAGGATGACTTCCCCCTACCAAATATCGACATCATAGTGGATCTGACAGCAGGACATGCCATGCTTTCACTCATGGATGGCTTTTCAGGATACAATCAAATAAAGATCGCACCAGAGGACCAACATAAGACAACCTTCACATATCCATGGGGCACATATTGCTGGAATGTAATGCCTTTCAGTCTCAAGAATGCAGGAGCAACCTATCAAAGAGCAATGACCACCATCTTCCATGACATGATGCATACTATGATGGAAGATTATGTTGATGACTTACTAGCAAAATCACTTACCAGAGAAGGGCATCTCCACATCTTAGATAAAATCTTTGATAGACTGGAACAATACCATGTTCGACTCAACCCAAAGAAATGTGTCTTTGGAGTAACCTCCGAGAAGCTTCTAGGATACATTGTCTCAAGCAAAGGTATTGAGGTCGACCCAGCAAAGGTAAAAGCAATCATGGACATGCCACCACCAAAGAACATCAATCAGCTAAGGACATTACAAGGGCGGCTTCAATCCATCTGAAGATTCATTGCACAGTTGGCAGATACATGTCACCCATTCACACACTTGCTACACAAGAACATCTACTTTCAGTGGGATGCCAGATGCCAGCAAGCATTTCAGATGCTTAAAGACTATCTCATGAATCCACCATTGCTGATGCCACCAGATCCAAGTAGACCTTTGTTACTCTATATCTCAGCAACAAGTACAGCATTGGGTGTACTACTGGCACAACATAATGCAGAAGGAAAAGAGTGTGCTATTTACTACATCTCTCGCACACTGGTGGGCTATGAACTCAATTACACGCCTATTGAGCGAGCTTGCCTAGCAGTAATCTTAGCAGCCACTAAACCGAGGCACTATCTGTTAACACACAAAGTACAACTCATTGCAAAGATTGATCCACTCAAGTATTTACTCAGCAAAGCAGCATTGACAGGTCGCTTGGCCAAATGGGTGATGATTCTAAGTGAATTTGACATCGAGTATGTAGATCGTAAAGCTATCAAAGGTCAAGTTATTGCGGATCAGTTGGCCGATGCGCCTCTCATAGGTGATCATCCTCTCATTTCCAATTTTCCAGATGAAGAGATATTCATGATTACAACAACACAACCTTGGAAACTATACTTCGATGGTTTGTACACTAGGCATGGCTCGGGGGCAGGCATTCTGTTTATCACACCTCAAGGTGATAGCATCCCGAAGTCTTACAGGCTCACATTTCCATGCACCAACAACATAGCAGAGTATGAGGCCTTGATCACAGGACTCAGGCTAGCCGTACAATGGAAATTACAAGAACTACAAGTATATGGTGACTCACAACTGGTCATTCTACAAGCAACTGATGAATATCAGACAAAGGATGATAAACTCATGCCATATAAGCAAATGGTGGACAAACTAAAGACATCATTTATTACTATCACTTTTGAGCAGATACCAAGAGATTAGAATCAAGCTGCTGACGCTATGGCTACCATTGCATCTCTCCTAGATCTTCCACAGAATTCAACACGCTACGAGTTCTTGGTAGAACAACTTTGGATTCCCGCTTATGATATCCCCGAATCTGAAATGATATGTCACCTTGTTAGTTCTGAATCCCCATGGTATGGTGAGTTCTACACCCATCTCCGCGATCACACCCTTCCTCCCAACCAATCAAATAACCAACGTAAAACCTTCATTCGCCAAACTGCTCGATATACCATTATTGTTGAAACCCTATACCGATGCGGTCTTGATGGTACTCTCCTTCGATGTCTGGAACAAGGTGAGATAACAAAGGCTTTGGAAGAAGTCCATGAAGGAATTTGCAGGACTCACTCAAGTGGTCCGTCACTAGCCAAGAAACTCCTGCACAATGGATACTATTGGCCCTCTATGGAAAAAGATTCCTACTACTTTGTCAGAAAATGCAAGAAATGTCAAGTTCATGGCGACTTGATACATGCACCAGCCCAGGAACTGCAACCAATCACAACACCATGGCCTTTTTGTCAATGGGGCCTTGACCTTGTGGGTAAGATTCATCCATCTTCATCCAATGGCCATAAATTCATTATTACTGCCATTGAATATTTCACAAAGTGGATCGAAGTTGTTCCACTTACCTAAGTCACCGGCAAGAAGATGGCCTCATTCATCCTCAACTACATCATCTGCCGGTATGGTGTGCCCATGTGCATCATCATAGATAACAGTCTTCCTTTCAAAAATCAGGATGTCCGTGAACTTTGTGAGAAATTTCATATCCAACACCACTTTTCCACTCCCTATTACCCACAAGGCAATGGTCAGGCTGAAGCATCCAATAAAAACATATTGAGGATCCTAAAGAAGACAGTCAATGATGTTGGTTGTGATTGGCATGTTCAACTAAATCCAGCACTATGGGCATATCGAACTAGCATTCGGACCCCTACAGGCGCAACTCCTTATTCATTGGTCTATGGTGCCAAAGTTATCTTACCTATTGAGGTGGAGATACCATCACTACGGGTTCCCTTGCATAATCTAATAGATGATGAAGCCTACAGAGTATCCCATCTTCAGGACTTAGAGTTACTAGATGAGAAGCGACAAGCTGCATACAACCATCTCAAAGCCTATCAGCAGCGCATGAGCAGAAGCTACAATCACCGAGTTAGACCTTGTACATTTGAGGTAGGTGATCTTGTTCTATGAGAGAATCCTCGCAATCAACCAAACAGAGAACATCAGGGCAAGTTTGAATCAAACTGGCTGGGCCCATATGTTGTCACTGCTGTATTTGGGTCCGGGGCATATCAGTTGGCTACATCAGAAGGAGAACCGCTTGCAGATCCAATCAACATCATGCACCTCAAACGGTTTTATACCTAAGCTGAACAGAGCATCAGGCTCCCCTGCATACCAGAAAATACCAAAAACATTCAAAAAAATGTCCTGAAGAATTACAAAAACATTCAAAAAGTAAAGAAAAATCATGCATCCAAACAGTGAACAACCACTCCGGTGGCACCTTGGGTAAGTGCGATGGTGAAAACCTGGCAAACAGGCACCCCTCGTGAAGACAATGGCTCCAGTATCTTTCAGGCTCATTGTGATCACTTCATACATACATCCATCCATCCATCAACCATGGCTTGTTGTAAATCTACAAATCCAAGAAAGTACTGCATGCATCCTACATCCCGCTTTTTTATAGTCATGTCTAAAAACTGGGGGCAATGCCTTTAACCTATTGATGGAAGTGGATTCTACATTGTCTTGTGATTCATTAAAGTTCTTCATTTAAAACTATCTCACAAAATCCAAAAAACATTCAAAACAATTCAAAATCCAAAAACATTCAAAACAATCACCAAAATATCAAAAACATTGGAAATCAAATCAACAAAATCCAAAAACATCAGAAAACATCAAAAAATCAATCAAAAACATGGCAACACATTGCACATACTCATCCGCGCAGATACCAAACAAACATTGTGATATACTCCACAAAATGATCACTTATCAATCGACCACACAATCAACATCAACACTCAAAACTGTCTTCAACAAGGATGCATCCTTCCTTACCAAAACAAAGACAAGATGACATTTTCTTTGACAAGAAAATTCTGTTTACGCTATCAAATACTTGGTTGATTTATGGGCTAGTTATTTATATCAGGTTCCTACAACATTGTTTGTGTATCTTCGGTGCATTATTTTGATGAAGTTCTGGGGCATGTACTAATGGTGTCTATGTGGGAAGTTCACCAAGCTACGTGATCTTATGCCAAATACAGTCATAGATCATTACGGCTTGCTGACTACAACGTATACCTCGACCATATGAGCATGAACCATTACCAAGGATCCTTATTCTTTATTCTTTATGTATATACTGTTTGTTTGCAGGAACATTGCTCTTCCTTTGGTTCCTACCCCCCTCATCCAATTTGGATAAAGGTTTTTATCTCTTATTACGGTATGCACTTGTCTCAGGATATGATCAGCCTAAGATCAAGGAGGACGATCCAAGTCATGCATGAAAGGAGATAATCCTTGTCTATTCCGCAAGCAATACTCTGGTCAACTTGATCCATTATATCAAGTTGCTTGTATTAACTTGCTATATCAAAATTCATGTAAGGAATACACAGGTCATCTTGAATCTTTATGTCAAGTTGCTTGTATTTTCTTACAACATTTTAAAGCTCAATGATGAAAATAGAGCACTATGGATCGTCATTTCATCTCATATGTATATATTGCATTTCGTTGCATTCCACCCATCCATACATTCATAATAGCTGCATATCATGCATACATAGTCATAATGATGCACTCTATTTTACTCATCTTCTTCCATAGGACTCGGTCCTAGTCCTCCATATCTTCTATCTAACATCGAATCCCCCCTCACCCTCCCTATCTTGATCATCAACATCATCCTAATCCTTTCATCGCTTCCCATCCTCACTCATCCACAAAATTAAGCTAGTTACTCTGTCTACATAGATACATCAACTCCCACACACCTAGACTATCAACAGATACTCTAATCAAGTATCTTCAGGTCTCAACAGGTAATCGATCATAGTAATCCTAGACTACATCAGACATTTATCATAATGACCTAGTCTCAACGGGGTTGCCATGATTCCCCACAACCATCCATCACACGCACACACTATCCATTGATCAACCAGTCAAACACAATCCAACAAACAATTATATCAATTGTCTAAGTCTCAATGAGTATTTTGCTTCATATACCTGGACTTCATCGGACAATTACATCAATTGTCTAAGTCACCATCAGGTCACTTTGATTCACTTACTCAGACTTTATCTTGTCCAAGCGACCAACTGACATCAACTGTCATGCTTTGACTCGACCGGGGCAATTTAACCAATTACACCAGATTGTCCAACCATTTTGATCAATTATATAGCATCATTCAAAAGCACAACACCACATTTGCACCGTATCTCCTGCATAACCAATGGGTACTCACTGGCTTGCCATTTCTCCGTATTCACTCTATTTTCTTCCATTCTTTCACCGTTATTGCTAATTTCTTCTATTCTACCTCCCCTCCACTTCTCGTTCTTTTTCGAGAGATCGCCCAATTTTTCAAAAAAAATTCGGCCCATCTCTCGAGGGGGCATACCACCCATTAAATTTACATTTTATGGGGCATTTCTTCACACCTATTTTTCTTTCTTTGAAACGATGCGATAAACTACACCATCTCAAAGAGGGGCAAATGTAGTCACATATATCTGTCCACTTAATTAAATGAATATTTAATATTTATTTGATTATTTAACCATCAATTAATAATTAATTAAATTAATATATTTAATTAATTCATCTTAACCCTCTTCTCCTATTAATTAAATAAATTATTCAATTTATTTGATTTAATTCACTTAACAAATTCAGACCATTAATTAAATAAATAAATCATATTTATTTAATTAAATATTCTCTCACATTTAAATTTATTAATCCCCCAAAATCCCACCTCTCACATTTAAATAAATTAACATTTATTTAAATCACCTTTATCCTCTACCCACTTGCATTTTCTTACAAATGCAAGTTGCACAATTATTTTAAATAAATTATTTATTTAAATCACCTTTATCCTCCACCCACTTGTATTTTCCTACAAATGCAAGTTGCACAACTATTTAAATAAATTATTTATTTAAAATCTTATTTATCCTCACCCACTTAAGACTTTAATGGTTTCCCTTAAAGTCTTCAAATTTAATGGCTTCCTTCTAGAGTCTTCTCAAACCTTTAATGGTTTCCCTTAAAGTCTTCAAGCATTTAATGCTTTATCTTCACTTTTCTCATTTAAATAAATTAATATTTATTTGAATATTTACCCAAATGCAAATTACACCATTTAATTGAAATAAATGATTTTATTTTAATTGAAAATACCAAAATTCTTCCCACTTGCATTTTCTTATAAAATCCACTTGCATGCCTAAACCCCTTCTAGATTCTTCTAAACCCCTTCCTAATTAGCCTAATCCATCCCCTAATTATTGTCACATTCCTAAACAAAATGGAGTCACTTCTCAAAGACTTCAAAAGTCTTTGAAAAGTATTTAATGCTTTGTGTGTTCAACAACTTAACCTCTAAAGTCTTCAAAGACCACTAATGGCTCTTACATGACCATTAATGGCTCTTACATAACCATTTATGGTTATTTCAAACTTGTCCCCCCAAGCATTTATTGCTTTGACCATATTTATCCCTCTTGCCTTTGCACAAGAATTTATCCATTGGATAAAAGCTTTATTCTTTGAATAAAGAGTTTATTCATTCAATTAACCTTGACTTTAACTCCCAAAGTCATGTCAAGCATTTAATGCTTATTCCCTCTCTTCTCAACCTATCTCACATTGACACTTGTCATCCTGGGATTGGGTTGAAAGCCCTCACATGGATTTGAAATCATTCAATCCTGACCCTTGTTGAGATTGCTCAATCTCAACCATCCATTGCTCCATTTTCCCTATAAATAGAGCCCATTTCTTCATAATCCAGATCCTGAAAACTTATATGCATTTAACCTATAGGCATTTTAGAGAGCATTTAGCATAGGAAACTAATATCTTTGTTATTTTAGTTAAAATCAATCATTTTAATAGCATCTAGTATTTTAGTTTTTCATTTCCCATTTGAAGCAAAATACTCAAATCTCAATCCTCCATAAACATCCATAGTGCAAAAAGCTGCTGAGAGCTACACTATTTTGGAACTTGGAGAGGAGAGGAACAAACGAGAAGAAGCTAAGAGCATGTTAGGAGGTATTTGGAGATGCCTCATCTTATTTTCTTCTTTAGTTAAATATGCTTTCATGTTTTTAGTATCTCTTTTGATATGCCTGTTTAGATTAGTTTTTGATTGATTAACACTAACAGTTTCTTGTGTGTGTGTTATTTATCTCAGACTAACCTTGTCCATTTTGCAAAGCATCACACACACACACACACACACACACACACACACACACATATATATGTTCATGCATCTGTTTGGCTCTTTCTCTAGCTCTTGTTCCCCTGTTTGCTTGCCTGCTCTTCGTCCTTGTTTATGCTCAGAGATTTATTGTTTATTTTATATTATATATATACAGATATAGATATATACATACATATATACATATATATATATATACATACATACATATACACACACACACACATATACATATGATAGTTCTGATACTTAATATAAGTACAGATCCAATAGCCAACAAGATGAGAGAGGGGGGTGGGGTGAATCATACAAACTTAATCATCCATAAAAACATTAGATTCAACCTCGGTAACATATATATCAGTCATATAACTAAAACTGTCAAACATGCAAACTCAAAAGCATATGAACAATATAAACCTCATAACACCAGATTTAATGTGGAAACCCAAATAGGGAAAAACCACTGTGGGATTTTGGACCCACTAAGAAATATACTCTTCTAGAGTATGCTTTGTTAAAAGCAAATCCTGTTAAAGATTACAAACACATTGCTAGATGTGACCCGGTTAAGGGATTTCCCTCAGATCTGTTAGGATCTTCACTTTGTTAGAAGTGACCTTGTCAAAGGATTTCAAACACTCAATCAGAATGTCACCTTGCTAGAGGATTTACATATAAGACTGTTAAGTCCACTTGGTTAAGAGATTTTTTGTCGCTTTCTCAAAATAACAGTAATAAAATCTATCTGCAACTTCACATCTAAAATGCTAAAGCAGATTCTTATTTGTTCAATACAATTTAGACATAGAACTAATCTTGTCTATCTGCTAGGCTTCTATACTCTGTTATTCCAACAGGTCTTCAAGCTTCTATGCTCAGTAATCACTATGTAGCATCCCTATGCATACACTTGCCCGCATACATTGTTTATCAATAGTTTCCTATTTATAAACAATTAGGTAACCGCTTAATCTCCTTGATCACATTTCCCATGATCAATCATAGCCATCAGATCTTCAATCTTGTCCAAGTTCAATGCATCTTTCGATCTGAAAACATTTTACCCTACCTTGGAACTTGCATAATAGTCTTGGAACTTGTGCCAGGGTATTGCGGTTCAGTTTGAGCTGTAGATCTTCATGCCGACTTTCCATTGCCTTAGATTCGTTAACAAACTTCTTCCACAACTTACCAATCATTGATCCGCTCCAGCTCATCAACTTCTTTCATTAAATAACGCATGCAAACATTTAATGCTTTCTAAATAGCTCGGTTATAACTCGGTAACAACTCGGTGAATACTAAACTTCACTCGGTAGACATTCCGCCTTCATTAACCGATAGCGATAACCTTAGGGTTTACCGACTAGGTTCCTTAGGGTTTACCGACTAGGTTCTTTGCCTGATAACATAGTATAGTATTAACCTTTACATTTTACAACATATGTATGATGTTAAAACAATCTAAAACATCATGATCTCATCATTGTTTGACTCGGTAGTAGTTGCTTATTGAATACCTTATTCATCCCTTTATTCATCATATTCTTTCCTGTGTCTTTTACCGACTTCTTTATAATCTTCATATCATACTTCTCAAGATATGGCAACATCACACTGAATTAGAAAATCAATTTCTTGACATCAATGACAAAATAATAATATCAAGACAGTAAAACATCTTTAATCAGTTATATCCATAATCATCAACAACCTTCTCAATATCTTTATTGAAATGCCAACAATCTTTCATTGTTTGTTATAATGCAATATTGCCAACAATCTCCCCCTTTGGCATTGATGGCAAAACCAATTGATTTGACCTTAATAGATTCTGATTGCTGTGATTTTGAAATGCTGAAATGCTCTCCCCCATACATTAGACTTCTCCCGTTTTCTCAGTCTTCTTTCCAATCTGTAGTCTTCTCTTCTCTTCTTTCATAGGCATTTTCTCCCTTTCATAGGTATTCTCCCCCTTTGATAACAATGCCAAAAAGAAAAGAACTAAAAACATAATTTGTTTCTGTAAGAAGTTATTTCCTGCTGTTGTGTATCAACTGAGTCTCGATCAGAGCATTTGTCTTCAATTCCCGTTCACTGTAATATTCTCTGTATTATTTCCAGTATTAATTCCAGTACACTTTTAGAAAACATCCTAAAGTGTATACCTCTAGCATCAACTCCCAAAAGATATTCAATAGAGTCATCGGATTGATGCTTTCACCGAACTCGGTCAGTGAGTAGAAGATAGGGGTAGGAGCCCTAACTTACTTTTGAGATATTCAAAAGTGTCCTTTGGTAGTGGCTTGGTGAAGATATCTACTATTTGCTCCTTTGTGCCAACATATTCCAACACCACTTTCTTCTCTTGACCTTCTTCTCTAAGATAATGATATTTGATAGATATTTGCTTTGTCTTAGAGTGCATAACAAGATTTTTTGAAATATTAATGGCACTAGTATTGTCACAGAATATAGTTACTGGCTCGGTAACTTTCTCATTTATACCTTCCAATAGTTGTTTGATCCATGCAATGTTGGTATAATTCAATGCTGCAGCAACGTATTCAGCTTCTGCTGTTGATTGTGAAACATATCCTTGTTTCTTGCTAAGCCAACTCACTGGTCTTTCTCCTAAAAAGAAAGCTCCACCACTTGTGCTTTTTCTGTCATCAATGTTGCCTGCCCAATCAGCATCAGTATAAAATTTTAAATCAAAATCATTTCCTTTCTGATATACTAAGCCATAATCCTCTGTGCCTTTCAAGTATCTAAAAATTCTTTTGACTGCTGTCATGTGTGTTTCCTTAGGATCTGCAGGGAATCTTGCAACTATACCTACTGCATGTGCTATGTCTGGTCTGCTGTGAACAACATATTGTAGTTTTCCAATCATGGATTGGTAGAGTGTCTCATCAACAGATGCAGATTCATCATTCTTTGATAATTTACAGTTGGTAGTCATAGGAGTACTTATTGGTTTTGAATCATCCATTCCAAATTTCTTCAAGATTTCCTTTATGTATTTGGATTCAGTAATAAAAATCTCATTTTTCATTTGCAGTATTTGTAAACCTATAAAATACTTTATCTCACCGATTAATGACATCTCAAATTCTTTGCTCATTTCATTTCCAACGTTCTTGCATAAAGAGTCATTTCCACAAAATATAATATCATCAACAAATATGGCTGAGATCAGTATTCCATTTTCATCATTCTTCATGTACATGTTGCTGTTCTCATTTGTCCTTATAAAACCAATCTTAATCAAATAAGAGTGCAATCTTTCATACCATGCTCTTGGTGCTTGTTTCAAACCATATAAAGCTTTGTTCAACTTACATACCTGATCTTTATAATTGTCTTCAACAAATCCTTTAGGTTGTTCAATGAAAACTTCTTCTTCTAATATTCCATTCAGAAATGCAGATTTGACATCCATTTGATATACCTTGAAGTTCTTGAAAGCAGCATAGGCCAACAATGTTCTTACTTCTTCAAGTCTAGCAATAGGTGCAAAAGTTTCACCATAATCTGTTCCTTCTTCTTGTGCATAACCTTTGCAAACTAATCTTGCTTTGTTTCGAATGACCTCCCCTTTTTCATTTAGCCTGTTTCTGAAAATCCACTTTGTACCGATTACATTTTTGTCCTTCGGTCTTGGGATTAGTGTCCATGTGTCATTCTTCTTGATTTGATCAATCTCTTTTGTCATAGCATTTACCCAATCTTCACTGTTAAATGCCTCTTTTACTATTCTCGGTTCAAATTCAGATATCAAACACGTGTTCTGTCTTAGTTTGTTCCTTGTCATCACTGGATCATCCTTATCTCCTATAATCTGACTTGGTGCATGATTTCTTCTGATATACTTGGCTAATACAGGCTCAGTAGGCTCTGTATGATCTTCTTCATCACTCAGTAACTGGATATTTTCTTCATTTTCTTCAACAGTTTTCTCGGTAGGACTTCTCGGTTGCACATAGACAAATTCACCATAGTCTTCTGGTTCTTTGGAATTTCCTTCATCATTTCTTTCTGCAAATTCATCAATTTTTACATTTGCACTTTCTATTCTTTTGTTAGATGATTTGATCAGACATTTAAATGCTTTGCTTCTAGAAGAATATCCTAGAAATGTTCCTTCTTCACTTTTCTGATCAAACTTGCCATTTCTATCATCTTTATGAACATAGCATCTACTTCCAAAGATTTTAAAATAACTAACATTAGGTTTCTTATCATACCAGATCTCATATGGTGTCTTCAAAGTACTTTTCTTCAATTGAACTCGGTTCAAGGTGTAAACAACTGTGCTTATTGCTTCTCTCCAAAATGTTTGTGGCACCTTCTTCTCAATCATCAGTGTTCTAGCACAATCCACAATAGATCTGTTTCTTCTTTCAGCTATTCCATTCTGCTGTGGAGTTCTCAGTGCAGAGACTTGTCTTTTAATACCATGATCATTGCAGAATAAGTTGAATTCATCAGATGTGAAATCTCCTCCTCTATCTGATCTAACACATTTCAGTTGTCTTCTTGTTTCATTTTCAACTCTTGCCTTGTACCATTTAAACATTTGAAAAGCTTCTGATTTTTCTTTTAAAAACATTACTGACATCATCCTTGAATAGTCATCCACAAATAATATGAAATACTTATCACCATAATAACTTTGAACTTTCATAGGACCACAAAGATCAGTGTGCACTAGATCTAAAATTCCCTTAGAAGTGTAAGACTTACTTGTAAAGCTTGATCTTGTCATCTTACCCATCTGGCACCCTCGACACATAGCATCTTCAGGTTTTTCAAGACTCGGTAGACCTCTTACTCTGTGCTTCTTACTTATCTTGATCAGGTTATCAAAATTTACATGACAAAACCTCTTATGCCATAGCCAGGTATCATCAATCTTTGCATGCAAACACTTATTCCGAGTTGAGTCAAGGTGAAATGTATTACCTCTTGTTTGTGTCCCGGTAGCAGCTAACTTTCCATTCTTGTCATGAACTTTGACAATTCCTTTCTGAAATTCTATTCAGTAACCTGTGTTGTTTAGCTGTGCTACACTCAACAAATTGTATTTCAAACCTTCAACCCAATAAACATCATTGCATCTTGCATTATCAAGAAGTGTTATATATCCTTTACCTCTTACCGGACATGGTGCATCATTACCAAATCTAACATATCCTCCATCATAATCTTCTAACATAACAAACTTGTGTTTATCTCTTGTCATATGATGTGAGCATCCACTATCTATAATCCAAGAATCATTAGAGTTTATGTGAGATATTAGGGCTTTTTCTTCATACCTTTCTTCATCTGATCCATCCCATCTTGCATTATCAAGAAGTGTTATATATCCTTTACCTCTTACCGGACATGGTGCATCATTACCAAATCTAACATATCCTCCATCATAATCTTCTAACATAACAAACTTGTGTTTATCTCTTGTCATATGATGTGAGCATCCACTATCTATAATCCAAGAATCATTAGAGTTTATGTGAGATATTAGGGCTTTTTCTTCATACCTTTCTTCATCTGATCCATCCTTGATAGCCACATAAACAACTTCCTCTGTATCAGTCTCATCTAATTTATCATCGTTAGATTCCTCATCAGCTATTAAGCATGTCTTTCTATCTCTTCTTCTGAAGTCTCGGTGTCCTCTGTAATGGTTATCTTTCTGTCTGTCATCTCGATAATCTCTCTTTTCAATAAAATCTTTGTTAGGACAGTTAGAAGCCATATGTCCAATCTTATCACAATTGAAACATTTCAAAGGTAGTTTTCCTTTATACTTACCTTTGCCTCTCGGTAACCTTTTGGCCAATAGTGCTTCAAACTCTTCTTGCTTTCTGATTTCTTCATACAATTTGTGTACTTCTGCCATGTTCTTCCGAAATCTTTCACTTGCTCCACTGTGATCTCCTTCAAAGTACTTATACTTTCTTTCATTGCAATCATTAGATTCATCAAGATGAAAAGAACTAAATGTAGATTCAACTTTATTTACCGAAGGTCCACTGTTATCAAAATTACTTAACTCAAATGCATGTAGCTTACCAATAGTAGCATCCAAGGAAACTGGCATATTAGGTACAGACCTCAATTCATTGATTGCTGAGACTCGAATTGCATAATCTGGTAGAAGGGTTCTTAACAACTTACTTGTTATATCCTTTTCTTCAATAGTTCCACCTGCTCCTTTAATTTGATTGACAATCTCCTTTAGTCTTGTACTGTACTGAGTTATGTTCCCACCTTCATTCATCCTCATAGATTCAAGTTGTCCTCTTAAACTGTCTACTTTTGCTCTTTGAACATGTTCATCTCCTCCATATGCTGATATGAGCTTATTCCACATTGCCTTTGCATCATTGCAGCCTTCTAGATCATTGAACTCTGAATCGATCAATGCAGATGTTATTTCAATCATTGCTTGAATATGTTCTTGCTTCGCCTTTATCTCTTCCATAGTCAATGGATAGGTTCTCGGTGTGACAAAATCATTCTCTAGATAGTATACAACATATTCTCCAACTCCTAATAGATGTAGCTTCATCCTTTTCTACCATGTAGAGAAACTTGACTTGTTCAGCTTCGGTGCATCCCTCTTATACATCTTTGGATCTTTAACTCAAGTGCCTTTAAACTTTCCTTTCGGAGTCCAAAGCTTTGATACCAATTGATAGTTCTGATACTTAATATAAGTACAGATCCAATAGCCAACAAGATGAGAGGGGGGGTGAATCATACAAACTTAATCATCCATAAAAACATCAGATTCAACCTCGGTAACATATATATCAGTCATATAACCAAAACTGTCAAACATGCAAACTCAAAAGCATATGAACAATATAAACCTCATAACACCAGATTTAACATGGAAACCCAAATAGGGAAAAACCATTGTGGGATTTCGGACCCACTAAGAAATATACTCTTCTAGAGTATGCTCGGTTAAAAACAAATCTTGTTAAAGATTACAAACACATTGCTAGATGTGACCCGGTTAAGGGATTTCTCTCAGATCTGTTAGGATCTTCACTTTGTTAGAAGTGACCTTGTCAAAGGATTTCAAACACTCAATCAGAATGTCACCTTGCTAGAGGATTTCCATATAAGACTGTTAAGTCCACTCGGTTAAGAGATTTTTTGTCACTTTCTCAAAATAACAGTAATAAAATCTATCTGCAACTTCACATCTAAAATGCTAAAGCAGATTCTTATTTGTTCAATACAATTTAGACATAGAACTAATCTTGTCTATCTGCTGGGCTTCTATACTTTGTTATTCCAACAGGTCTTCAAGCTTCTGTGCTCGGTAATCACTATGTAGCATCCCTATGCATACACTTGCTCGCATACATTGTTTATCAATAGTTTCCTATTTATAAACAATTAGGTAACCACTTAATCTCCTTGATCACATTTCCCATGATCAATCATAGCCATCAGATATTCAATCTTGTCCAAGTTCAATGCATCTTTCGATCTGAAAACATTTTACCCCGCCTTGGAACTTGCATAATAGTCTTGGAACTTGTGCCAGGGTATTGCGGTTCAATCTGAGTTGTAGATCTTCATGCCGACTTTCCATTGCCTTAGATTCGTTAACAAACTTCTTCCATGGCTTACCAATCATTGATCCGCTCCAGCTCATCAACTTCTTTCATTAAATACCGCATGCAAACATTTAATGCATTCTGTTATAGCTCGGTTACAACTCGGTAAGAACTCGGTGAATATTAAACTTCACTCGGTAGACATCCCACCTTCATTAACCGATAGCGATAACCTTAGGTTTTATCGACTAGGTTCTTTGCCTGATAACATAGTATAATATTAACCTTTACATTTTACAACATATGTATGATGTTAAAACAATCTAAAACATCATGATCTCATCATTGTTTGACTCGGTAGTAGTTGCCCATTGAATACCTTATTCATCCCTTTATTCATCATATTCTTTCCTGTGTCTTTTACCAACTTCTTTATAATCTTCATATCATACTTCTCAAGATATGGCAACATCATACTGAATTAGAAAATCAATTTCTTGACATCAATGACAAAATAATAATATCAAGACAGTAAAACATCTTTAATCAGTTATATCCATAATCATCAACAACCTTCTCAATATATTTATTGAAATGCCAACAATCTTTCATTGTCTGTTATAATGCAATATTGCCAACAACATACATATATATATATATATATATATATATATATATATATATATATATATATATATATATATATATGTATATGTATATGTATATGTATATGTATATGTATATGTATATGTATATGTATGTATGTATGTATGTATGTATGTATGTATGTACATTTATAAACATATATACATATATAGACATATATACATATATATACATATATACATGTATGTATGTATGTATATATACATACATACATATATACATACATACATATATACATATATACATTTATAGACATATATACATATACATATATAGACACACACACACACACACACACACACACACACACACACACACACATAGATCCTTTTCTCCCTTTGTAGTCAGTTGCAGGTTAGGTTTTCACTTTATTTGTTAGTATTTCTTTGGCTAGGATTCTTAAATTAGTCTATGGCTGTCATGACCCTAGACTCGACTATGCTTTGTTTACTTAGATTCAGCAGATCTTACTAGCTAAATATTTCTTTAGGTCTTTCTTTAGCTCTATTTACTCTTATATCTGTTGGTAAGAATTGGTCAGGTTGGCTCGAGAGTAATATGATATTTTTTGGGGCAATATTTTGGTGCGTTTTCACATTAGGAAGCTATGGAAAATGTTTCTATTTAGATGAAACCGGGGAATTTAACAAGTCTAGTTACAGTTGTATTTACTTTCTGATCAAAACTAGTCTAACAGTATGCAGGAAGAATACGTATTTGTTTTGGCAATCTGGTTTTGTAGGATTCAGGTGGAGGTATTCGACATGTTTATTTAGAACTGCTCGATCCCAACATTTTCAGAATATGGCATTGTTGCAGTCAAATTATACAACCATCATCGCTGAAATTAGTATGATGGATTTGATAGGAATAATCAAACGTATTGTTCTGGAATGGCAATTGGCCATCTATTGTATTTTATCTAATTATTTCTAGGAACTTTTTTCATTGTGCAAGACTAGAGGTTTTCTTCGCCCAATTCTTTCCTACCGGTGCCCACACTGAATCGGGTTGTAAACTTTATGTAACTTCATTCAATTAATATAATTATTCGGCCAAAGGCCCTTTATCTATAAAAAAAAATGTAATAGGTATGTTGTTGAAAGATAGAATAGTGTTGTTGGACAATAAGATGGATGATTTTGTGGCAAATTCTACTATTATCTAGTTTCTTCTATTAGATGAAAAAATTTCAAATAAATATATCATGCATTTCAAAGGTGGCTCATGTTATTATGCCCATCTATGATGCAATTTAGTTATGTAGGGTAGATGTTTCCACGATTGGTTTAGGAACTTGTGCATCAATTGCAGTCATAGGACCATGGTGGCAAAAACTATGGGAAAATGATTCTCTATTCAAGGTAAAATAATTGAGGGTATCCTTGCAATGTCTAATGAGGCGCACAAAGACTCACTTGAGTCATCAAATGGGTAAGGACTAATAGGGTCCTATTGGAGGTTGGTGGCATCAAATAATTGAGGAATTTTCATCATCTCAAGCTAGCTTCTCACTTTGAGATGATGTGTTACATGAGAAGGATTTTTTACTTTACTTTCTTTCTTTCCTTTTAGTTTACCTTGTTGGTGTTAAAAGATTTAAAGAATGCATATATTTTGAAGTTTGATGCTTTGGAGACAGATAAGAAGTTTGGTGTTGAACTCGATATGGATTGTTACCTAGAGTGTTTATGAGACTATGATTGAGAATGATACCCTTACGAGGGTCAAGATATAATTTAGTGGAGCCCTATGTGTGAAGAGCTCAATATTGATGGTTGTCCAATTATTTGGTATTTGTGATTCGAGAGTTTGAGGAAATGAGAACTCAAGAGTTTAGCTTGGAGTTAGACCTTTAGGAGAGTCACGAGGTAGCTTGGTGGAGTTCCACCTAATTCAAGATTTCATTTTTCAAAGAAAGATCTTCTTCAAAATATGTATTTATTTTATGTAATCAGAAAATTTTTCTATGTAAGCCTTAAGTGGTGGTCCCTTGGCTAGGTGAAATTTGAGTTTTGAAGGTACATTTGCAAAAACAATATAATAAAAGGGGAATTTTAGCATAATTTTTAATATTACATTATTGGTTATAACACGTTTGGATATTATATAGCTATTACAATTGTATATCTTCCTATATACATATTTTTGATGTTATTCAATAAGACATCAAAGTATTTTGCCCTTCTATCCTCTTTAGATACAATCCTTGAATATCAATGAATTTACAAAGAAAACACTAACAAAGGTGCATTCGCAAGTACCAAAAAATACATATAGATACTTTATTGCTTCTATATTGGAAATTAAGTATAAAAGTAAGAATTAATATGGAATATAAAACTCTAAAAGATAAAATATCTTAAATAAATAATCTTTTAAGATAAGAAAAATATCTTTTTAAATTAAATTCATCTAAAATGTATTAGTACATACACAAAATTAGAGATATAAGTTGATAACATGAATGGAAGTGTGGTGAAAAAATTATATCACTTTTTTTTAGGTTGGTCCATATCCACTAATTCTTTGAATAATCAATTAGATAACCTAGAAAATAAAATCATGTAATCTCCAACCTATTATGAAGTGATGATGATTTGGATGGAAACATTATAAATACAAAGTGAAAACCTTCATAGTCAATATAAACTAATATATAGGAATGATGAGAAGGTTTGGAAGCATAAATAAATTGATTAAGTGAGGTAGTGAATTCACAACTAGCTCTCTTAATCGCACTTTTGGTTGATGCAAGGGAAATGGAAAGTTACCTTTAGATTTTGGACTCCATCACCAAAATTGAATTAATGGTAATTAAAACTAATGGACTTACCCATAATACTAAAATAGATCTTTCAAAATTTATACAATACATACACTCAACTAAGGAAGATCTACAAGAACATTTGAACATAGAAAAAATAGGTTTTTAATTTTGACAATTGTAGTAAATATTTTGTATTTTAATATTATCTAATATTTTTTGTGTATGAGTGGATAGAGCCAACATATCCTAAGGATAAGACATGAGTTTAGTTAGGGATGATGTTGTCAAGATAGAGCTACATCACTCTCATTATGCTATAAAATTGAAAGGGAGGCAAATATTTGAAGGCTAATGTAGGTGTACAAGGTTGGATAAAAAAGGAGTTAGACACCAACCATGATATAACAAGGTAAATAATTTGCAAGTAAAGTATGACTTACCAAGAAAGAGAAATATGTTCTATTTCTTTACAATGGACACATATAATATGTAGAATATAGGATAGGGAAACATAGATGTAAGATATAAAAGAATAAAACATATATATGAGAGAAAGAGAAACAAAGAAAATATGATATGTAAAATGCAATTCAAAGGACATTTGGGAATTCTAATTTATAAAGAGCGAAGGTGGATTGAAAGATTGACTATTAAATACCACAATTTGATATAATGAATATACAACTATTTATGCTATATGACACATGTATGCAAATAATGCACATACGTCTTGCTTTTATTTATTTATATTTTACCCTACCGTACTATTTTGCAAATAAACAAAATAATTAATATTTTTTTGATCTTATACACTAGGTATATATACAACATAAAAGAGCACAGGCCTAAAAATTCCATCTAGAACCCTTTGTTTTAATAGGGGCATCATATTTTTGTCATGGTCCATAGTTTTTTCTCATAGTTCTAGAATACCACTTGGTGGTTTCTAGTTTTTGACTTTTCTATGTATTGGAGGCATGTGTAAGGTTCTTTTGTAAATACTCTTATATTTCTAAATTATTATCTAACAAATAAATTATATAATTGTGTACATATTTGTTTGCAATTAATACAAGCTTGGTTTCTTTGGTCGTGCAATTTTTCTCATGAGGGTTTCTCCATGTATATCTAGTGTTCATATGGTGTTTACATATTTTAGGTTTATTTTTTTATTAAGAGTTTAATTTTATTGGTTTAATCACATGCTTAATCTAGATAAATACTTATTTTATTAAATACCATCTCTATGTAATTTACCTTATCTAAAGCTACATGACAAAAATAATATTATTATTTATCTTTGATCTATTAAATTATTGAAATAATCAAATATAAATACCACTTTCAATAAAAAAAACCATTTAAATGAAAACAAAATAAGGGTAAAAATGTAATAGAGTTTTTATAATATGTTCTGATTAGATAAAGTGGGAGAGGGCCTCAAACCTTACATAACAACCATATAACAGATAAAAGGGGTCTCATGAGGTGTTAGAAAACCTAAAACTAAGTGCCTAGTATACCATCCACCCAACACAATTATATCTTTTGATACATTTGGGAGGGACTCGATAGTTGGGTGGGTGGTTATATTGGGGTACCTTTGATTGTAGTTTACTTTTGACTTAAGAGTGCTCAATAGAGTTAGTATAAACCCCGGAAGGGTAGACAGTCCTCTTTCAAAGGCACATCAAGAAGGAAAACAACTATATAAAATACTAGAACTAGAAAAATACTAAACAAAAAATAACACAAGACCAAGATCAAAGAAAACCAAAAACAAATCCCCAATTGTCATACTATTAAGACTTATTTTGATTCATACTTAGGGCTTCTATAGACTTGCAATTTGTGAGTAAGATCCTTCAATTTCAATCAAAAATAGTCTTTTAATCTTATCCTTAGCTAGAGTAAAAACAAGGGACTTAAAATAAGTCTTAATAATATGACTAGACTACACCATAGTAGTACCAATGGTAGAAACCTCCATGGACCTTTTCCTCTGGAATGGATTTGTTTAAGCTCATCTTGGAGGACATACATGGAAGCTAACATTTTTCTTGCCATGTTCTTGCTCAAAGTCACAGTAGCATCCAAATTTCTTCTCATTGCCTCTTGATTAGCTTGGATAGTAGACATCACCTTACCATTTTCTTTCTTTCTTCCTCTGAAATGACTTTAGCTGTTAGGGCCTTAACCTTCATATCCATATTATTCATATCATGGGTCTCTCCACCAGATCATTAGTTTTAGTCCAAATTTTTTCATCCTAATCCTTCAAAGAGCAATCACTAGCCCTCACCTTTGCCTTAGCTAGAGCTTCCAATATATTTATTTTCCTTTTTGTAGTGTGTAGTTGGGCCAAAAGTCATCAAATAATTTTATTCACTTAGACATATTAGGGAGGGAGTCATCTTGGGTCCATTTAGAGTGAATAGTCGAGGAAGAAGAAGAGTCATAAGAGATTACTTCTTGGATTGTATGACCAATCATAATCTTCTCTTGTTGGGGTTGAACATGAGACTCAATATTTTTCATTTTAACATAATGTTGGGGATTGACCTACGTAGCCAATAGTTTGGAAGGAGGAGTATATATAGTAGAGGAAGAAGAACTTTTCCCATTAGTCTCCAAGACATTCAACAATTCTACAACTAGGGTAGGATTTGAAAGAGGTCTAGTAGGGTTCACTTGAGGGCCACTAGTAGGGGACAAAAAAATAAAAACTATAAAGTTTGATAATTAACCCTTGGTGAATGGAAAGAACACCCTTCAAATAAGCCACAACAATGGACTGAGATATGGATGAAAAAAGCCAAAAAGGAAAGTTCATTTTATCACCATGAGTAAAGTGATTCAACTTAGGAAAAATTTGGGAGTGAAATAGTTTGTACCTACCATCAAGAATAATATATTTCACCAGGACAAGAGCCAAATTCTTTCATTTACCTTGGAGGTCCTCTCTATTGAACCCATTTTGTAGTCAAGAGATTCTCTCACCATACTCTAAGAATCTCTTAAAATACTCTTTGTAATTTATTTTTGGATTTTTAGGGAACACTGCTCCTTCCACCCAAAGTCGAGTAGTAGCCACAATGGGCTCCATGGAAACAATGAAAGACACCCTCAATACAAAACCTATCCTAATGACATGAATGGGCAAATTTATTAGAGACAAAGGAGTGAAAGCCTTTCATACCCTCAATGTAGGAGGTAAAGTTACCCCTCTCCATCATAGACCATATAAAATCATATTTTTTAAAGGAATCATAGTTATTTAGCCTACTCTAGATTAAATTTCCCTTATGGTAGGACAAATCTAAAAATATCTAGGTAAATTGAAAGCTACCAAAAAATTATTAAACAATCCTAAATGAAAAAAATGACATATAATAGTGGAGCTAGAAATACTAGTCCTATTCCATAAATTAGCAAGTGAATTCCCTTTCATGTAATGATAATGGAAAGCAATTGGAAAGGCCATAATTAGAAGTAAAACACTCAAATATTTAACCCACATTTGTGCTTAGATCATCCTAGACTGTGACTTGAGCATCATATGGGAGATTGTGTGAGATAGTCCACATTTGTAAGAAATTGGTGTAGGGCCCTAAATTAGCTAGACTGCCAATTGACTTGTTCCCCTCCCTAAGGATATGGAAATTATTGAATTGTATAATGGTGGATAGGATGTGACAACATTTTTAAATTAGATCTTTCATACACCAACCTAGGGATGCTTCACCATGAAGCATCATGATTGCATTTCTGGAGCCCCCTTCAATAATGACTTTCTAAAATCTTTATTCATAGCAAGAGACATGCTATAGAAATTTGCTACCACATTAGTGAATTTGGAACTCTAGACATCAATATTGGTCACATATAAAAGCACCAAATCTCTTTTCATATCTCTAATGATGCCACCCCCATCCACCCCACTCAATTTAGCTTTAGAAGAGCTGTTAAAGTTTAAATTTAGCTAGTTGGTGTCAGGGAGGACCATTTAATAGTATTTTTAGTACCAATGCATGGGGAGACAAAGAGAGAAAGAAAATTAGTTAATCCCAAATCTTTAGCTATATTCAACTCAAGAGTAGAAGGCATATGTTTATGTTTGAACACAGAGAAATATTTGATGTTTTCCTTAGTAAAACTGATGATAGATAAAGCCAAGGTTTCCAATTGAATCTTTACATCCTTGAATATTGTATTATTTCACTCTTTGATATAATCCATCTTGTATGAAGTAAGGCCTACCACTATAACTCAATAGTCAAAAGGTGAGCACTTGGAGGGGACCAACAAGATGAGAACAATTTAGGATCTCTACGCTGAATCCAAGATAGAGAGAAGAGATTAATAATCTTTTTTCTTATGTTCCATGAGTACTAGTAGTGGAACATAATATAGTTAATAATTTCTTGAGCCTCTTCACATAAGACACATCTATTCACAAGCTGAATCGCTCTCTTTTGAAGGTTATCAATAGTGAGATTTTTTTTTGTGACAAGTCATACACAGAAATAAATAAAATTTTGGGATAGGCATAGACGTCCAAATCTTCATTCACTTAAAATAAGAAGGTTAAGGAGGAGTCAAGAGATTGTAACCAAACTTGACCAAATAGTTCCCATCCTTGGAAGATGGCCAAAGCAAAATATCTTAAAAGTTAGTTCTATAAAATCTTAGATTAGTTAAAATCTCTAAAATTTCCTCAGTAGCCATACAGATCAATATATTGAACCATAGAGGATCAATCCTATAGAAAGGAGGAGAAGAATACGTGTTCTAGTAATCCTTCAATAAGAAACCAAGTCTATTGATTAAGTCATTTTTAAATAGCTGAATAGATGTGATGAAATTCTAATGGAAAAGCAGAGGTCCAAGGATCTTTCCTTAATCTAACATTTCTACAATTTCCAATATGCTAGAAAGTTCCCTCTATAATAGAAATTTAGTTTTGATGAAATTGTTACATATGTGGGAACCACGAGGCAAGGGATCATCCAAAAGGAAAGCCTTACCAACCTTACCCTAAATATACCTTGTTTTCATCACATTTGACTGATCAGAAGAGTCTAAAGTAAGACCCAACTAACTTTATAAAGGAGAGATAAGTTTAAAGAATGAGAGTCTCTGATGTTAAGATCTCTAGCCTCTTTTCTAGCGTAAACCTTCTCCCAATCTATAAGAGAAATATAATTTTTCTCCTCAAGACATGACTAGCATAATATTTTTTGAATCTGATCAATTTTATTCTCCCAAGAAGCTAGCATATGAAACAAAGAAAGCAGATTAAAAAAGGTTATTTAAGAGAAGCCTTAAGAAATTGGAGGTTTCTTGTATTACCTAGGAGGTTTCCTTTCTAACTAGGAATAGTTTTTTGGATTCTTTCTAGTAAAGTAGACCAAATAGAGTTATCAACTTTCCCAAACATTAAAAGAATGCCTAGGTATGACAAAAGGAGATTAGAAATTTGTCATCCTAAAAATTAATGCAATCTAGGTCTAAGGAGATGGAAGAAGATTCATAAAATACAAAGTACTTTTCTTTAAATTGATCTTCTAACTCAATGCCAAAGCATAATTAGGAAGAAGAGAGACCCAGACCCTAGCCTCCACCAAGGAAGAAATGCCAAGCATAAGGGTATTGTCCACAAACTATTGGTGGGAGACAACCAAGGTAGAAAAGAATGGTCTTAGACCCCTCATAAAGCCCTAATATACACAATTATCAAAAGTCTTAACAAGAATATCTGCCATCATAATAAAGTGGTAAGGGGAAAGGGGATCCTCCTTTCTAATCCTACTAGGTAGTGCAAAAATATCTTGAGGATCTCCATTCTCCAAGATTGAGAACACAGGGGAGTGAAAGCACACCATAATCATCATCAAAATCTTATTGTAGAATCCAAATTTGCAAAGGAACTTAGAGAGGAAGCACCATGACATTATATCATTGGATTTGGATATATCAAGTTTAACAAGCTTACTTTATATGTTACTATTTTCTATGAATGCAAAGTTTAATACACAACCAATATAGAATCAAAGATCTATCTACCCAAGGAAAAATCCCTTTTGGTCAACATGAACCATCTTCTCAAGAAATTGTTTAATTTTGTTAACCAATAATCTAGATAAGATTTTTGTATAAGTTGTTATAAAGACCAATGGGCTAAAACTCCACCATTATTTAAGAACCACTCTTCTTAGGGACAAAGATAATATATGTGCTATGTACTTGTTTGAGGAGACTTGCAGGAAGAATTATATTAGATACCCATAATGAACCAATATTTTTGAAAGAAAAATGGGGGGAACTCATTAGGACCAAGGGATTTTAAATGGACAAGAGAGAAGACTACATTCAGTTCCAATGCCTTAAGGTCACGGGGGGAGACGTGGTTACAAATAACTTGGAGAAACCTATTTGAAATCTCAATAATAGAAGGATCAATAACTTGGAGTAGGTTGAAACTTGAGAATGGATTTAAAGTAGCTAACAACCTCCTTATGAATATCATTTGCTTAAGTGGAGGTGGATCTATTTTAACTAACAACTCAATAATTCTATTCATTTTATTGTGTCAAAGGGTAGATTGATGAAGTCTTTTTGTGTTCGTATCCCCTTCTTTAATCCATTGAATTTTGTACCTTTGTTTCCAAAAAGGTTATCCTTTATTAAAATATTATGAAGATCAAATAAAAAACTCATCTCTTGTTTTAGTCTTCTTAGGGGAAGCACCTAACCTTCCCATATCCATTTGGATAGCCAGAATATGATCTTTTAACTCTTTCTTATGGGAAAATATATTACCAAATGAAGAATAATTAATCAATTATCTTTCAATAATAATTAACATCACAATGGCAAGACTTCATTACCCAAATCTATAAAACTACTTTGATTCCTTCGTAGCTCTGGACAATTACTATAAGTACTATAGTGGATCATAGTAAAGAATGATAATATAAAAGCAAATGATAAAATACATAACACATAAAATATCTATAGCTTTGAATAACATTTATTCAAAAAATTATTATCTATGAATGCTAGTAGATTTTGTCAAATAGAAACTCATAATTCTCTAATAATTATAGGCCTAAGTATTTTGATTCTAAGCACAACTTCTAAGATTAGTGCACCAAAAAATATAATTAGTCAAAGAACAACTTTATAATTCATGATATTGTATTTTTTTTAATTATCATATCAATCCTTATTAAAGATTCAAGTAGTTTTTAGTCTAGACATATGAATTAGCAAAATCATTAATCAGATTATACATGAAGTGCCAGTTTAAACCATACAAACTATTCTAAATTCTAAATTTCAAAAAAATAAAATAGTTTCACTAATTTTCAACATATCAAGTTATTTAAATTATTAAGTCATTTCTTCAAATAAATACAACCCCAAAGGATGCCCTCTAAAAGTCACAAGGTGTCCAATCCTTCATTAGTCCAATCTCTACAATGGAAAACATTTCTCTCTAATATTCATCATGATCATTTCTCACGACATCTATTTAAATAATAAACCCTCAACATGCTCATAACCTCGATGTATTTGTAAACCCTAAATCAACAAACTAGTTTCAATGGTCTCGAGCATATCATGTTATCTAAATTATTCTGTCACTTCGTCAAACAAATGTGAACCCATGCACTTAACAATCAAGAGGATTCTAAAAGTAGGCAAAGTTTTAACAACTCCACCATAACAATAAGATTTAATATTTTACATATAAATCATAAAATATTATTCTCTAGTATCCATCACTGTGATTACACGCAGTATGCAAGAACAACGTAGTGAAATTTGGAACTGCAGTTGCCCGTGCGTAGTTAAAAATGGAAGAAGCGTTTATAGGCGGATGGAAACCCCACAAAATTCATGAAATATTTTTTTTTGTTTTGAAAATGACAAGCATATACAATGAATCAAAGAGCATGGGATGGTCAGTTCAAAGAAAGTGTGTCAGTTAAACGTTTGGGGAATATTGGTGCTCATAATTCTCAAAGATAGCAGAGCAATAACAAAATGGTATGGTTAATGTTGCCCAAAGATGTTTTACTGTTATAAGATGCTAACTCTGGATTGGCCAAGATATCAATCCTCTGGTATTACCTAAAAGAAAGCAACAGTCACAGATTACAAATATCAAAATATTTAACAGTATTGTCAGAATTTCCAAAGGAAAATCATATAACTGCTATGTGGGACTGTCGCTCCTGAAATATAGCTTAGGTTGCAGTTGCTTCCACAGAAGTTGGTTTGGCAATAAAGGTGGGATTGTAATTCCCCGCCATTATGACAACCACTCCCTTCCCCATCTCATCAGGGGCTGTATTTCCCTGCATCCTTGTCTTGCCCATCTCATCCTTGTCACTTTCACCATGCTCATTTCTCAACTGACCTCTGCTAGTGTTATTGAAGTAGGAGCAAGCAAGGAGCAGCAAAGAAAACAATATGAGAGCCAAAAGGGCACCTATCCCACCCAGTAGATATGGAACGGGAGAATGGTCTGTGCTGCCTGCGCTAGAAGCTGGGTCAATATTTGTCATCCCTATTACAATTTTTTTCTTCGTCCACTAACATTCACAACTTTAAGAGCAAGAAAAAGAAAATGCGTTTAATACGTTTAATATAATCCTTTTGAAAGAAGTTAAAGTGTTGAATAATGTTTCCAAACGTTAAATCTAATAAGAAAGATGATGCAGAAATTTCTTACAAATTCTGAAACTATTACAGATTAAATAAACTCATATAAAATCACAACCCTTTCATAAAAGATCCCACACTTTAAAAACCAGAATCAATTGTATTATCTCCAACATCATGAATTACAATACAATACATAAAACCAATTGTAAATATGAAATGTGAGAATTGTCTGTGCTCATCCCTATTACTCTCTTCTCCCTCTAGTATTCACAATTTTAAGAGCAGGTTAAGAATATGCGCTTTATATAATCCCTTGCGTCAAAGTTCTAGTGACTTATTGGTTGCAGGTCCTCAAATACCTAAAGAAACTCAGCACTCAATTGCCATAAGTTAGTGGAGGCGCCTGCTTATACATTTCAACTATACGAAAGTTCTGGGAATCATCTTTATTTTCTCCATCTCGCAAGAAGCTCTAAAAATTAGTGGAGTTGATGATCATTGTGCCGTCTCAGCAACGGAAGAGCGACTTTTTTTGTGTGGAAAACTTCGTCTCCACGTCCTGCAATTCATTAAATATCATTTCCACTTCCGTTTCAACAATGGCAAGAAATGCCTACACAATGACTTTTACGTATTGATTTATTATGACTGTGGGTCATGGAGTAGTGTCAATTTCCTTGACAATATTGAAATGAGAATACCCATCTATCAATGAATTTAGAGCTTTGATTCAAAGAGAATACCAATGACCTAAAGTTTGGCCTTGACTGGGTTTTCTTCAGCTTTCAATGCTTGTTCCAATGATTATTTTTTGTGGAAACGTTAATTTTACTCACCGTTGTCAACATTTGATGGATTGGCCCGTTGGAAATGGCATCCACGCAAGCGGTGGGCAGAGTCTCTTAAAGCAATGGCAGCTCAGCTCGCCTTACACGTAAACAGTTCACTTCTATATTTAGGTTGATTACATTCTATGCATTATTCAAATAGCATAATTAACTGATAGTTCCAAAAATAAATAAATGTTAATTAAATTTTAATTAATAGTCTAAAATTAGAATTTTAGCATTGTAATTATCAAAATAATGCAAATCAAACACATGAAAAAAATCTAATAGGTGAGATAGTGAACTTTTCTTTATTTACCAAGGCTGATTTTGAACCATCATGTTTTGAAGATGTATGTACAGACACAGTTTGTGATGCTAATAGCAAAGGTTGGGTCGAAAAGAATATTGGTTTGAAGATGCAGAAAATGGGATATAAAGCAAGAGGCCTAGGAAAGCATGGACAAGGAATTTAAGAGCCTTTTCAGCCAATGAATGAAGGTCAAAAATATTGTAAAAAAAGATAGATTTGATATTGCCACTATTACAGGCTCATGCAAATTGGCTCAAATAATGCAATGTTCACATTGTCACAGAGAAGGACATAAAACAGAAAAGTGTTGGGATCTTCACCATTGTTCAATTTGCAGGTTGAAGAATCATTGAGAAAAATTATGCTGGAATAGATAGAGGAATGAATGATCAACAAAAGGTTGTATGCAGCTTCATAATGGATGGATCCTATTGGAGAAAAGTTGGAAATATGTTCAAAAGGTTGTATAAGCCTAAATGTTTGCATGTGAATAGAAGAAATTTCAATCAAGTGGTTGATGAGTGCTTGCTATGATTGGCAGATTGAAGTGTCATGAGTCTTCTACCTCTCATGAGGGAGATGAGTAAATTAATACTTGAGATGGGTTAAGGTTCGGATTTTTCCACATTGAATTATTTTGTACAACAAGGTCACATCATGTTGCAAAGGTCTAGTTTTCAAAGCTTTGAGATCAAATTGTGATTCTCAACATCAAGGGGGAGTGTTGAGAACTGATGCACAAGCCTCACCACCATGCATTATTTTGATAATTACCATGCTACAACTCTTAATAGTTTCCTTAAAGAGATGGAGAAGAGGAAGGGATGTAGAGAGACACATACAATGTGCACCAGTGTTACAAGATGAGGTTTTATTAAGGTAATTAGAGTTTTGAAAGGCTTCAGAACTTTGTGCAACAAGAAAGTTAGAGAAAGGAAATAGTAAGGAGACAATAAAAGATAGATTAGAATTGATAGATAAGTGTTAATAATATGAAACAATGATATTTATGTTTATGAAAGATGATAATTAGTTTATGGAAATGTAAAAGTGTAATAAAAATAAGTAATATAAAGTAAGTCTAATTAAAATAAATTTGAAAAGAGAATAAAAGAATACACATTAAAGTGAAAGTATGCATATAAATAGATTATTTTTTTCAATACTCATATTTATAAGTTAGTTGCAAGGTTGTTTCCTATTCAATTCTTTAAGAAATAATGAAAAAAGATAAGGTGAAGGAAGGAGATAATCCTCAAGTCTAGAGTATTGTGAAAACTAGATTTTTAACCAAGACATTAGCAAAGATCAAACATTTCTTGAAATAAAAGTGTCAAGTATCTTTATTCTCATAACTCACAAATTTATCCAAAGAGTTATATAAATCAACAAATACATCATAATAAATCCTCATTCTCATAGTAAGAAAATAATCTAAAAATGACATGATTCTTGATTTCAATTCCTAACAATACAACTCAGGAATATGGTTATTAATTTTTATGCAAAAGGCATGTAGAAAAAATCTAAAGTGTGCCAAAAGGAACCTATACTTATAGGACAATATTAACTTGGTATAATTTGTTATCATTCAAAGTTGTGGGACCCCAAATCTATAAAAAAACTATGCCTAAGTGCCAAGGTTATCAAACTTATAGTTTGCAATTGCTGGTTTGGTAGGGACAACAATGGAGTCCTTCTCATACTTTAGGTTTTATTAGGCCTAAGGGGGGTTTCCCTTATTTCTTCTCTTCATTGTAATTAAAGAAAAATGAGGTTATAAAGGAGTTAAAGACAAACCATACCTACTACAAAAGAAACTATGATTTTGCTTCTAATTAAGCACATATATGTTTGATTGTAGCTAACAAGGACTTGTCTCCTCTTTTCAATAAATATATACTCAATTAAACATGTAATAAATGTAACAATATTGTTATACTAGATACGAGAATGAGTCCCCTTACACTAAGATCACACACGTGTAAGGTGAACACATATCATTATGATAGCCTAACCACTAATCATTTCTATGTTTCATGGGGTGAGTCATAAGTCATAGTAATAGATCACAAGAACACGAGCCTACTCAAATCATAAGCTAACAAAGGATACATGATTATTTGTAATGGGTTTGGTCTCTTACTAATTGCACTAGTGCCTATTTCATTAGGAAACTATGTTAGAGTTTGTGAGGATCATAAGAACTATAATGCCCAATATTTGAGCTAAGGAATTAGTCTCTAGTTAAGATTGTAGAGTGATAGAAATAGACTTTGATGACATTTTGGGAGCTAAGGTCCAAAATTAAACACTAGATACATTCTTGAAAACTAGATGGAAGTACTAATGTCTTTCCTAGGCACTAGAATCCCCCATTGAGCTATAGGTATCATGTATAATACAAATCAATTCAACTTGCTATATTTACAAAACAAAGTTATGATTGCATTAGAATGCACAACATTTACCTTTTCTTAGGAACCAGTTGGCACTCTTAAAAATAGTAATCTATAAGGACCTAAAATAGATTCATCTTTAATAGAAGCCAAGGAGAAGAATAATATCTCTTTAGATTGACCAAATATCAAACCCCATGTAACATATCCTTTATTACTATTATTACTTACCACATTCCATGTCTCAAAACAAAATATGCCCACTAGTATTACTTACCACATTTCTATGCTCACATGCCTTATTTCTATTCATAGCTTGTGTGCATCCTGAAATCATTGTATTAAGTGAGCTTGCATATTTTCTAAGCATTTTGTCAAACAATTCAGGTGCTTTGCCAATGATTTCAAATTTTACATGTGTATTGATAAGGACATTTATAACTACATCTGACAAAATCTTCCAATTATTATGATTTTGTGGATGTCCCTTCATTGATACTAGATATTTGATATAGTGTACATTATTAGATTACAAGCCTATTTTTTAGATTGTTTTATTTAACATCACTAGTGATTACCACAAGAATATTGTATAAGTTTAAATAATAGAAATGTGTAGCATCTTTCAGAATTATTCCTCTTACCATGATGTTAGAGATGAATTTAGATGTAGTGTAGCAATTAAAACATATTTCAAGGTTCTTAACAAATTTAATAGTTGTTTAGGAGGTCATGTTTAATAAACCAAATGAAATTGCTATCTTTTTACTATGGTGGCCGAGAAATAATTATATTTAAGTCAATAGGCTTTAGTGTGGGAATTTATGCCCAGAAAAGTGTCAGCCCTCCCGGAAAAACAAATTTTTGGGCACCGTTTTTTTGCGCCAATCATGCTTTTCGGTAAATTGTGAGCCTCCTCGTTTTTTTTGATTTCTCGGCTATCATTTTATTTTGGGGGGCACGATTTCTGATGGGTTGTCATGTCAATTTCCATGCACGATGGGGTGGCAAACTTAACACTGTAGAGGACATTTAATGTCATTTACGAGCAGTTAATTGGGATAACATCAACTTTACTATGTGCAATTTCAAAAAACTAGGTTAGCGAATTAGTTTGTGGATGCATGTTTTGTTTCTAGCAATGTTTTATGTCCAGTGAAACCAGATTTCGATAATCAGAGTGTTTGTAACTTCATGTTTTTGGTGGTGTATAGGTGAGTTTGCATTATGTTGTGGGTTCAAAGATTTTAATAGAAGAAGTGCATTGTTTCTGAGATTTATTAACTTGGGGTTTTGCTAATTTGTAGAAACCAGATTTTGATAATCAGAGTTTGTAGCTTCGTTTTTTTGGTCCAGTGGTGCAACTTATAGGGACTGTGGCTTGGGTGTACAAGTAAGCAGTTTGCATTATGTTGTGGGTTAAAATATTTTAACAGAAGAAGTTGTTTGTGAGATTTATTAACTCGGGTTTTTGCTAATTTGTAGATATTTATTGAGTTGGGTTGCAAGGAATGTTTAACGTTTTCATTTGGTAAACGAAAACTGCTAAAATATATGATGAATATATTCTTGTTTGTCATTGATTGATCTCTCTATATTATGAGTTGATTAAGGTTTTGATAAAGAAGAGCACTTTGGGGATTTTAAAAGGGAATTGGGTTTTTGTTATCTTCAATAATTTAGGGTTCTACTTCTAAATTGACTTCATATTTGACTCGTCAGATGAATAGTTTGCATTTGACTGTATTTTTTTAGAGATTTCCATTTTTGCGATTTAAACTCAAAAGGCCCTCTTCGCATATTTGACTGGTAAGATATTTGGTTACCCAACTACGATATTTTACTCTACTGTTGTTTGAGGGTGTTATTTTTGAAATGAAAACTATAAAATTGTGTAGTGATTACTTGTCTATTTCTTGATTTTAATTGCAAAGCCGTGCTAGAGGCATCCTCGCCTCATGCTCTCAATGTTGGTCTGCTTCCATTCCTTGTTCACATTCATCCTTTCGAGTTAGGTCATCTGCATGTGCTTACATTGGACTTCCATTTAAATACATGGCATGCCCTCTTCAACTGCGATCAGCTTAATCAACTGGTGAACTTCCATTTTCCTTTGTTTTTTCCTTAAGTTTCCATTTTTTTTTCCTAAATACCAATTCACTACTATCATGTTTTTCTTTTAAACCTGTCCATCAATTGCACAAAATACATTTATCTCGCTTTTTTAATTTAGAATGTTGGGAACTAAAAATTCGTAGGAACAATTGTGTAGTAACTATTAAAATTGGATTTCTACCATGTTGTTATTTTCCTTGGACAACTAGAAAAAAACTGAGGGCTTCTCAATAGCTTGCTAAGGTGTTCTACCACTTAGCTACTAAAATATTTAGGGGTAGATTTGCAGTTCACTACTCAGTGACATATAAATAGTCCCCTTTTGGAATCTCCAAAGAGATTGTTGTTGCATTCAGTTTTTGGATTATTTAATTTTGTACTCCTCATCTTTGATCGAAAGATATGGCTCAGAAGTAAACTCAAACTTACCAATCAATATCCACTCAAATAAAAAAATGAAAAAACTACTAAGAAATGATTGAACTCATTTCTTGTCCATTTAAAAATGAAAGACAACACCAAACATTAAATGACACATCTCAGTTAGGGCTTATATGAAAGCTAGTGCATAACATCTTAGATGGTGAAATAATTCCATATGCCGAAGCAAAGAAATTACCTTTGGGGTCATATGTTTTATAGTGTATTGAATGCACCTGCACATCCAAAACAAATATCCTAGCCTTTTCTTGCTTTGCGTGGGACTTTAATTTTGTTCTTGCAAATGAATTTAATGTGAATGAACAAAAACTATTTTGAAATGGAGTATATAGGATGTATGTTCATTTTAGAAAGCTTGCAGTATATGTACACATATTTTTCCATATAGATGATCACTATATTTTTATATCACTTCTTATTTATTGTAAAATGATTCATCCACTGGCTTAGGGAGATTGATTTTGGTTTGTCTCAGTTTTTAGAAAAAAACTACTTTGGCAAGTTTTTATAATATTTTCCGTGCAAAATGTGCCCATTTTCCCGTCTTCACCATCGTTAGTAAAAAGTTTAATAAGTACTTTCTTGAATGATTTCAAATTTTAATTAGCTTCCTTTGGATTTTTTTTTTGAAGATCCTTTGAATTTTCTATATCGTTCATTAAAGTTGGTCATATTTCCAAACATGTCAGGTCCAAAATCATTTCTGACACCTTTCAGTGTATGTAAATGATCTCATGTAATATGATTGAGAAGAAATTTGAGCAACTTTAATAAATTCTTATATATTTTGTAAATATATATTCATATGTACGTCTACATACATTTTTACAGGTATCTCTATGTATATATGTATATATATAGTTTCAATGTGTACATGTGTATGCATGTATATGTAAAAATTTAAATTTCTTGTCAAGGATATTGTATAGAATATTGTGCATGCACGCAAGTTCTTTCAAATGAATTTGCACATTAAATCTTTCGAATTTGCATCCACAAGTGCCTTTGAAATTCATTTTTGTGCCCTTTTTGAGGGAATATTTTGATTAGTCAAGTGTAGTTAATTTTTTCTGAAAAATATTGTACTTGTGGCAAAAATAATCAACGACATACATACATATAGACTACCCCACAGTAGTACCAATAGTAGCAACCTCCATGTAACTTTTCCTCTTGGAATGTCTTTGTTTAAGCTCATCTTCAATATGATGAATCAATAAGGATTCAGACAACTACTAAGAGGGGGGGGGGGATGAATCAGTAGATAGAAAACTGACTTAACATTCACCAAACTCAAAAACAAGATCACAAGTCAATTATTGAACTAACTGGTTCAAACACTGAGCTACAAACTACAATAGCACTGACAGTTTACCGGTTTGACAGGCATATCAAAATAATAGTATAGCAGCTCTGAAACTCCCAAACCATTTAACCAAAACATCAAAATACTTTACTAACAATAGTAAAAGCACATTTCAGATTACTATCGATCATCTAAACATATCTAAGTGGATTTAACAGTTAAGAAAATTAACCATTTCAAACATAACAACAAAAACCATTCACCACTTGACACAATGATTTTTGATGTGGAAACCCAAATGGGAAAAAAACACAGTGGGGTTGAATACCCACAATTAATCTGAACTCTTATGAAGTTGGCCCTATTAGGAGCCAAGCCTGTTAGAGATTTGCAAAATGTCCCGTTAAGAACAAATCCTGTTAGGGACCACTCGGTTAAAGGATTGACTATAATGCCCTGTTAGAAGCAATACCCTGTTAGGAGTAACCTCGATAGAGGATTTTAAATCCAAGCTAATGGATCACCTGGTTAGAGGATTTAGAAAGCACTAATCCTGTTAAATCTTACCTGGTTAAGGGATTTAACTATTGTAATTGTTAGAGAACAACATGGGTTTGCTGATCTGGTAAGTAACACTACTTTGCTTGATTAGATCCTTTTCATGCTCCTACCTGCCTTCACACATACTGCAGATACTCCTTTTGGTTCAGCAATCAATCACACTGACACTTAACCAAAATTACCAATAGTTCAACAAAACAACTCATCGACCTTATAAGCAAAATAATAGGTCAGTAACACATCACAAACCTAAGATCTCATAGAGATTACAAACAAATCAGTTCAAGTATGACCGTTGGATTACATAGCAATCATTGCACATTATTCAAGACAACCTTGACCACTCCTTGATCACCACTTCATCTATTCCTGTAACTCATCACACAATTTATACTTCATGAAATGTATTCGCTCATTCCCAAGATAAAACCGTTATCTCTACTTGCCAAAAACCACTTGAAACCTATCACATATAACATGCATACGTGGCATAATCATTACCAATCATCATTTGATAATAAATCAATACAATCGATTCACCAAGCTCCATCGGTTAGGGTTTGGCACATCAACAGCTAGGGTTACCAGTTGATCTCGTGCTACTTCTAAAGTAATACTAGTTTCCTTCACTTGCTCACCTACCAGTTGTAAAACAACATCATTACCGATTACAATTGACATCAATGACAACACAATAATTCATCAATGTAATCTTCAATCAAATGTCAATACATCTTGGAGGACCTACATGGAAGCTAACATTTTTCTTGCCATGTCCTTGCTCAAAGTCACAGTCACATCCAAATTTCTTCTTAGCGCCTCATGATTAGCTTAGATAGTAGACATCACCCTTACCATTTTCTTTCTTTATTCCTCTGAGACCATTTTAGTAGTTAGAACCTTAACCTTCATATCCATATTATCTCATATCACAAGTCTCTCCACCATATCATTAGTTTTAGTCCAAAATCTGTCATCCTTATCCTTCAAAGAACAATCACTAGCCCTCACCTTTGCCTTAGCCAGAGCTTCCAATCTATTTATTTTCCTTTTTATGGTGTGTAGCTGGGCCAAAAGTCATCAAATAATTTCATTCGCTTAGACATATTAGGGAGGGAGTCATCTTGGGTCCATTTACAATGAATAGTCAAGGAAGAAGAAGAGTAATAAGAGATTACCTCTTGGATTGTATGACCAATCATAATCTTCTCTTGTTGGGGTTGAACATGAGACTCCATGTTTTTTATTTTAGCAGAATGTTGGGGATTCACCTAGGTAGCCAATAGTTTGGAAGGAGGAGTAAATATAGTAGAGGAAGAAGAACCTTGCCCATTAGTCTCCAAGAAATTCAACAATTCTACAACTAGGGTAGGATTTGAAAGAGGTCTAGTAGGGTTCACTTGAGGGCCACTAGTAGGGGACAAAAGAATAAAAACTATAAATTTTGATAATTAACCCTTAGTGAATGGAAATAACACCCTTCAAATTAGCCACAACAATGGACTGGGATAGGGATGAAAAATCCAAAAAGGAAAATTCATTTTATCACCATGAGTAAAGTGATTCAACATAAGAAAAATTTGTGAGTGAAATATTTTGTACCTGCCATCAAGAATAATATATTTCACCAGGACAAGAGCCACATTCTTTTATTTACCTTGGAGGCCCTCTCTATTGAACCCATTCTGTAGTCAAGAGATCCTCTCACCGTCCTCTAAGAATCTCTTAAAATACTCTTTGTAATTTCTTTTTGGGTTTTTAGGGAAGACTGCTCCTTCCACCCAAAGTCAAGTAGTAGCCACAATGGGCTCCATGGAAACAATGAAAGAAAACCCTAAATACGAACCCTATTCTGATGACATCAATGGGAAAATGTATCAGAGACAAAGGAGTCAAAGCCTTTCATACCCTCAATGTAGGAGGTAAAGTTACCCCTCTCCATCATAGACCATATAACATAATATTTTTTAAAGGAATCATAGTTATTTATCCTACTCTAGATTAAATCTCCCCCTATGGTAGGACAAGACTAAAAATATCCAGGTAAATTGAAAGCTACCAAAAAATTATTAAACGATCCTAAATGAAGAAAGGATGAATAATAGTGGAGCTAGGAATACTAGTCCTATTTCATAAATTAGCAAGTGAATTCCCTTTCATGTAATGATGATGGAAAGCAATTGGAAAGGCTATAATTAGAAGAAAAACACTTAAATATTTAACCCACATTTGTGCTTAGGGCATCCTACATCGTGACTTGAGCATCATATGAGAGATTGTGTGAGATAGTCCACATTTGTAAGGAATTGGTGTAGGGCCCTAAATTAGCTAGACTACCAACTGACTTATTCCCCTCCCTAAGGATATGGAAAATTTTGATTTGTCCAATAGTGGATAGGATGTGGCAACATTTTAAAATTAGATCTTCCATTCACCAACCTAGGGATGATTCACCATGAAGCATCGTGATTACATTTCTGGAGCCCCCTTCAATAATGACTTTTAAAAATCTTTATTCATAGAAAGAGATATGCTATAAAAATTTGCTACCACTTCAGTGAAAATAGAAATGTAGACATCAATATTGGTCACATATAAAAGCACCAAATCTCTTTTCATATCTCTAATGATGCCACCCCCACCCACTCGACTCAGTTTAGCTTTAGAAGAGCTGCCAAAGTTTAAATTTATTTAGTTGGTGTTAGGGAGGACCATTTAATAGTATATTTAGTACCAATGCATGGGGAGACAAAGAGAGAAAGAAAATTAGTTAATCCCAAATCTTTAGCTATATTAAACTCAAGAGTAGAAGGTAGATGTTTATGTTTGAACACAGAGAAATATTTGATGTTTTCCTTAGTAAAATTGATGATAGATAAACCCAAGGTTTTCAATTGAATCTTTACATCCCCGAATATTTTATTATTTCACTCTTTTGATATAATACATCTTTTATGAAGTAAGGCCTACCACTATAACTCAATAGTCAAAAGGTAAGCACTCAGAGGGGACTAACAAAATGAGAACAACTTAGGATCTCTACACCGAATCCAAGATAGAGAGAAGAGATTCATAATCTTTTTTCTTATGTTCCATGAGTACTAGTAGTGGAACATAATATAGTTAATAATTTCTTGAGCCTCTTCACATAAGACACATCTATTCATAAGCTGAATCACTCTCTTTTGAAGGTTATCAATAGAGAGATTTTTTTTTTTTTTTGTGACAAGTCATACACAGAAACAAATAAATTTTTGGGATGTATAGACCTCCAAATATTCAATCACTTAAAATAAAAAGGTTAAGCAGGAGTTAGGAGGTTGTAACCCAACTTGATCAAATAGTTCCCATCCTTGGAAGAGGGATAAACCAAAATATGTTATAAGTTAGTTTTATAAAATCTCGGATTATGTAAAATCTTGAGAATTTCCTCAGTAGTTGTACGGATCAATATATTGAACCATAGAGGATCAATCCTATAGAAAGGGGGAGAAGAAGAAATGTTCTAGTAATCCTTCAATAAGAAACCAAGTCTATTGATTAAGTCATTTTTTAATAGTTGAATAGATGTGATGAAATTCTAATGGAAAAGAAGAGGCCCAAGGATCTTTCCAGAATCTAAAATTTCTATAATTTCCAATATGCTAGAAAGTTCCCTCTATAATAAAAAATTAGTTTTTATGAAATTGTTCCATATGTGGGAACCACGAGGAAAGGGATCATCCAAAAAGAAAGCCTTACAAACCCTACCCTACAGATACATGGTTTTCATCACACTTGACCAATCAGAAGACTCTAAAGTAAGACCCAACTAACTTTATAAAGGAGAGGTAAGTTTAAAGAATGAGAGTATATGATGTTAAGCACTCTAGCCTCTTTTCTAGTGCAAACCTTCTTCCAATCTATAAGAGAAATATAATTTTTCTCCTCAAGACTTGACTAGAGGAATATTTTTTGAATCCGATCAATTTTCTTCTCCCAAGAAGCTATCATATGAAACAAAGAAAGGAGATAAAAAAGGCAATTTAAGGGAAGCCTTACAAAATTGGAGGTTTCTTGTATTACTTAGGAGATTTCCTTTCTAACTAGTAATAGTTTTTTGGATTCTTTCTAGTAAAGTAGACCAAATAGAGTTATCAACTTTCCCAAACATTAAAAGCATGCCCAGGTATGATGAAAGGAGATTAGAAATTTGTCATCCTAAAAAGGAATGCAATCTAGGTCTAAGGAGAGGGAAGAGCATTCATAAAATACAAAGTAATTTTCTTTAAATTGATCTTCTAACTCAACGCCAAAACATAATTAGTAAGAAGAGAGACTTAGGTCCTAGCCTCTACCAAGGAAGAAATGCCAAGCATAAGGGTATTGTCCACAAACTATTGGTGGGAGACAACCAAGGTGGACAAGGAAGGTCTTACACCCCTCAAAAAGCTCTAATATACACAATTGTCAAAATTCTTAACAAGAATATCTGCCATCATAATAAAGAGGTAAGGGGAAAGGGGATCCTCCTTTCTAATCCTACTAGGTAATGTAAAAATACCTTGAAGATCTCCATTCTCTAGGATTCAGAACATAGGGGAGTGAAAGAACACGTTAATCGTCATCAAAATCTTACCGCAGAATCCAAATTTGGAAAGGACCGTATAGAGGAAGCACCATGACATTATGTCATAGGCTTTGGATATATAAGGCTTAAGGAGCATACCGGGCAAAGGCACAAAGTTGGGTCCCAATCCCGCAGAAGTTCGCGGGTTGGAAAATGAGCCTGCTAAATTGGGCACCCATTTAGCTTCGGGTGCCCGAGGCATAAAGAAACGGGTGCCCGTTTAGCAACGGGTGCCCGAAGCTAAATGGGCACCCGTTTATTTCAAATCGAAACGGGCGCCTATTTTTTGAATTTAAAAAATGGGCCAATCCCGTGGAAGTTCGTGGGTTGGAAAATGAGCCCGCTAAATCAGGCACCCATTTAGCTTCGGGTGCCCGAGCCATAAAGAAATGGGCGCCCATTTAGCAACGGGTGCTCGAAGCTAAACGAGCACCCGTTTACTTCAAATCAAAACATGTGCCTGTTTTTTGAATTTAAAAAACGAGCACCCGTTTTTTAAAATTAAGGGCGGGAAACAACCCTTAGCTTTGTTTTTTGCTTTGGGATAGGCTTGGTCTCACCAAGCCTATGCTTGGACCTCCAAAAAAATGACTAAGGTAAAACAACATCAGATTTCTACCTTGGCCTAATTTTTTGATGGCCTTTCTGATTGAATTTTTTGACAAAACAAAAACCCATTAGTGTTTTCAGCGTCCTGATTTCAGAAATGTAAATTTCATAGTGATAAGATTACTTTTACTATTTTTGTATTATTTATTAATCAAAAGTGGAACCTAAACCTAAAATACCAAGGTTCACTAAAACTTTAATAACTTTTTGTTTTTTAGGATTTTAGAAAAATAAATTATATGACATCAATTTACATACAATTATTTTGAATATTAAATTTTTTTTTTTGAAAAATATGAAAATTTCATCAAATTATGGTGGTCGTACACCCGATGTTTTGAAAATATACTTTATTGTCAGTTAAAAATTAATAAAAAAAAATATATTCAATAAAAAAATAAGAAAAAATATTCTCATCAATATTTGGTGTCTTAGGTATGATTTCCCAGAAGGATTTGCAAAAATTCATTTATTTGCATCAAAAAAGGGTGGTCATACACATGCGTGGTATGGTCCTGAAACATGCATTTTGAAAAACTGGTTTTTAAACATGCCTACTAAAAAGGGATTTTAGCATGTAGGTATTAAAATAAATTATATATTTGAAAAGTAGACTCTGAGCACTACATTTTCTATTAATGAAGTTTTTTGAGATTCAATCTCTAAGTGCATCAAATTTTGACATCAATCGACAAAAAATTTGAAAAACAGAGAAAACACTCCCACTTTTTGCCCAAAAGTGGGACTCAACTTCTTGCAGCCACCCTACTTTATCTGTTACTATTTTCTATGAATGCAAAGTTTCATACATAGCCAATATAGAATCAAAGATCTATCTACCCATGATAAATCCCTTTTGGTCAACATGAACCATCTTCTCAAGAAATTGTTTAATTTTTTTGACCAATAATTTAGATGATTTTTGTTTAAGGTGTTATAGAGACTAATGGGCTGAAACTCCATCATTATTTAAGTACCACTCTTCTTAGGGACCAAGACAATATATGTGCTATGTACTTCTTTGAGGAGACTTGTAGGAAGAATTACATTAGATACCCATAATGTCCCAATATTTTTGAAAGAAAAATGAGGGGGAACTCATTAGGACCAAGGGATTTGAAATGGACAAGAAAGAAGATAAAATTTAGTTCCAATGCCTTAAGGTCACGGGGGGAGATGTGGTTACCAATAACTTGGAGAAACCTATCTGAAATCTCAAGAATAGAAGGATCAATAACATGGATTAGGTTAAAATTTGAGAACGAATTTAATGTAGCTAACAACCTCCTTATGAATATCCTTTTCTTAAGTGAAGGTGGAGCCACTTGAACTAATCAAATCACTAATTCTATTCATTTTATTGTGTCAAAGGGTAGACTGATGAAGTCTGTTTGTGTTCCTATCCCCTTCTTTAATACATTGAATTTTGGACCTTTGTTTCCAAAAAGGTTATCCTTTATCAAAATATAATGAAGATCAAATAAAAAACCCATGTCTTGTTTTAGTCTTCTTAGGGGAAGCACCTAACCTTCCCCTATCCATTTGGATAGCCAGAATCTGATCTTTTAACTCTTTCTTATGGGAAAATAAATTACCAAATGAAGAATAATTAATCAATTATCTTTCAATAATAACTAACATCACAATTTCAAGACTTCATTACCCAAATCCAAGAAACTACTTTGATTCCTTAGTAGCTTTGGACAATTACTATAAGTACTATAGTGGATCATAGTAAAGAATGATAATATAAAAGCAAATGATAAAATACATAACACACAAAATATCTATAGCTTTGAATAAAATTTATTCAAAAAATTATTATCTATGAATGCTAGTACGTTCTGTCAAATAGGATCTGGTAATCCTCTAATAATTACAGGCCTATGTATTTTGATTCTAAGCATAACTTCTAAGATTAGTACACCAAAAAATATAATTAGTCAAAGAACAACTTTATAATTCATGATATTATATATTTTTTAATTATCATATCAATCCTTATTAAAGATTCAAGTAGTTTTTAGTCTAGAGATATGAATTAGCAAAATCATTAATCAGATTATACATGAAATGCCAGTTTAAACCTTACAAACTATTATAAATTCTAAATTTCAAAAAAATAAAATAGTTTCACTAGTTTTAAGCATATCAAGTCATTTAAATTATTAAGTCATTTCTTCAAACAAATACAACCCCATAGATTTATGAATCAAAAGGATGCCCTCTAAAAGTCACAAGGTGTCCAATCCTTCATTAGTCGAATCTACATTGGAAAACATTTCTCTCTATTATTCATCATGATCATTTCTCACGATATCTATATTATTTAAATAGAAAGCCCTCAACATGCTCATAACCTCAATGTATTTGTAAACCCTAAATCAACAAACTAGTTTCAATGGTGTCGAGCATATCATGTTATCTAAATTATTCTATCACTTCCTTAAACAAATGTGAACCCATGCACTTAACAATCAAGAGGATTCTAAAAGTAGGCAAAGTTTTAACCATAACAATAAAATTTAATATTTCACATATAAATCATAAAATATTACTCTCTAGTATCCATCCCTAGTGTTGTTCTCAAAATCTGATTCCCCTTCAATGCCTTTAATAATATAATCTAAAATGGGTGCCAAGAAGGCATCAAGGATGAAAGAATTTCGGAGACAACATATGACAAGGTTTGGTTAGACCTTCTACACTTTGGGCTCTTCCTTAAGCCCAGGTGGGTATACCTTCTGTGAATTAAATCCACACTCTTAAGCAACAAATCCACAGCAAACCAGTCCAGAAAACCAGTGGATTTATTCACCTTAAAAAACAATTGAAAACAAAGAGGGAAACAATACTCAATTTCAACATATTTGATCGACAACAAATGCAATAAAGGCCTCAGATTAATACCAGTGCTTTATCCAAGGTTACAGAGTCACTCAAACTCAAATAAAACTCCTGAAATGAGGTACCTCTATACCTCCCATCAACTCAGCTTCCATTTATCCCTGTAAATGCCTAACATCAACGAGGATCTAATCACTTCAAAATGAACTATGGTCCTCCAATTCAAAGTTTCTCCTAAAGTATTTACCGGTAGAGTGGTCGTGCATATTTAATTTCCCTCCTAAAGAGAAAAGCTAGAAACACCCATACTGAGATTGCCTTACA
Organism: Cryptomeria japonica; assembly: GCF_030272615.1. Taxonomy (NCBI): domain Eukaryota; kingdom Viridiplantae; phylum Streptophyta; class Pinopsida; order Cupressales; family Cupressaceae; genus Cryptomeria; species Cryptomeria japonica. The sequence continues at coordinate 68,922,474 of NC_081413.1, read as the reverse complement.
ATTCCATTCAAACAGAAAAAATCCTAGACTATTCTGAATGAAACAAAGTAAATAAACTCAAGGACAAGTTTGAAGAAGACACACAGCTTTACTCAAAATTGATGGCCTGTATATTAATATTCATTTGAAAAATTTCTACAAAAGTCTGATTCTCCATTAATCTTTGGAAAAGCGCAGAGAATTTTTCTGCAGCATTTTCTTACAAAAATTTGTGATCCCCTTTCTCTCTAGTCCTGGTATCCATTTATAACAATATGGATGCACAAAGCTTCGGACTTCTTTGAGGAAAGTTTGTTACAATTACTTCAAAAATTGAAGAAGTTACAATTTCAGTTATGCGCTCTTTTCAGCTTCTTCAGCAGTCTGTTGGACGGGTTGTTCAGTTGCAACCTCCTCTAGCTCTTCAGGGACGTTCTCTAACTGCTCCGGATCTCGAGTGGAATATTTAATTCCCCACTCACCATACGTCTCCTCGGTCGACCATACAAAATTAATCACATCACTTTTAACCTTAGTCAACCCTTTCCAAGAATTCCTCAGTTTGTTGACTTCTGAGTTAAGAAAACTGTAGTGTGATTTAATTCTCTCTATTTCCTGTATGGTTATAACAAAAAATGAGGTGTCATCCAGATCAATAATTCCTTTGACCCTTGCTGACAATTTAACATTTATCTCATTGAGCCATATCTGTTTGTCTTTCAGCTGATCTGGATTGGCAAAAATTCCTGGGAGTAATTCACACACCTGATCAGTGTATTCCTTTTTAAGCAATTTAACCCTTCTTTCCACATTATCCACCTCTGTCGCCAATTGCAATAAACTCTTAGTAATATCAGAAGTGGATTTGATAATAGGGTTAGCTCTTGCTTCATCACAGGAAACACACATGAACTCCAAATCCTGCTCCCTAGGCCTCCATCTGTCAAAAATGGGTGTCAATATGACTTTATCTCTTATCAACTCAGTCCATATCTCCATGACTTTTCCTACACTATTGTGAAGGAGTGAAGCATTTATAGTGTCTGCAAAACTGGAGACTGTAGCCTTGATCTTTTCTTCATACTTCCCTGCATAATAGGCCTGAGTTTGCTTAAGACTCTCCAATTCTTGGGGAGTTATCTCTATCATCTGAGAGCTGGAAGGTGCAGGAGATGGTGGGAGCTCAATAATGGGGCTAGTAGGTGGAGGTCTTGCAGGAGAAGAGGTGATCATTAATGTTGAAGATTCACCTTGTTGACGTTGTCCTGCTAATTGGCTCTGCAATCTAGCAATAATACTCTCCTTGCCTCTTATTTCCTCCTTGGCACTGTCATAAGCCTTCAAGACCGTTTCCAATTTGAGCTGGAGAGCCTCTTTTTCTTTAGCATCTTTCTCAGCTACTGCAACACTAAATTTGGCAGTCTCCAACACCGTGCTAGCAGCCTCTACTACCCCTGTACTTTCTACTCTCCTGACCATCAATCCGCCAATGTGACTTGTCCCTGTGGTGTCTTTACCCTTCTTGTCCTCATTTCTCTTAAGGGACCACATGACTAGAGCAGCATTGTCTTTACTGAATGTAACCCCTTCCATGGGTTTGGTTTCTTTCCTCACTGCATCCAGCACCAGAGCATCAACAATATTCCATTCTGGCAAAATGAGCACTCCAGCTTGTGCTACTAAATCTCTCCCCTGTTCAGGAGTGATGGTTTTGAATTCTTCCATCATCTCCTGTTTTATTTCTTCCTCCATCGAGGCTGGATCTTTATCTAGTTGTTTTGCCTTTCTTGTTTCACATCTAGCATTATACTTATCTATATGTTGTTTCCATATAAACTGCATGAATGCTTCAGATGTTACAAAACTATCATCTGCTAGAAAAGCACTAGTGGCCTTCTTTATCTCAGGATCCCACTCCTGGCCTTTGAGTTCAGTCGAGGTGATGTCCATTTGTGCTTCAGTGGGTTCTTCTGGCATCCCCTCTTCCACTTCATCATATGTATACGCAATTTCCCCCAAACTGCCCAACTGAGAGAGGTATTCAGTTGCTACTTGTTCATCTCCAATGTGGAGAGGGGATAGGGATGGGGAATATAGGGGTGTATCTGATTGCACTTCCTTCCCCACCCTCTGCTTCTTTGGGCTGTCTTGGATGTCAATGACTTCATGTGCTTTCCTCTTCCCTTTAGATGAAGAGGGTTCCCCTGTTGCAGACACCAACACACTGTAACCTGCTTTCTTATGCAGGGTATAATCACCAGGAGGGATGGCTTTAGTAGGAGCTGATTTCCCCAAAATCATTCTTGCTTTCTCAGGGTTGTTTTTAATTACAACTTCCCTTTTCTCCTTTATTGTCTGCATCACATCCTCAAAACAAATAATCAAAAATTTTATCTTTTCTTCCAATGGGAAGAAGCTAGACAATGGGTCATAGCTAGCATCAAATTGATGCACAAAATCCAGGGCCTTCCTGTAAGCTACCCATTTTTCTTTCCTCAACTCCTGTTCATCCAAATCAAATTCATTCCTGATGAGGTCTTCAGGAAAGTGGAATTGATGGGGCCTACCTCTGCATGCTACTTTCTTCCAGAATACACCATTGAAGAAGTCCTCCGGGTCAGCACATCTAGACACTGCAGTGGACAAATGGTAGGGTTTAAGGAAATCCTCAAAACATTTCCAGCCTCCCTTGGTGATTACAAATTGGTGGGCTACTGTAGCTGTAGGGAAAATAGTCCCTTTACCTCGGCCTGTTAACTCTGCCTCTTGCAAGTCACCAATTTGTCTGAGAATCTCAGCTATTCCCACTTTGAGGGGGACCTGGTATGGTAACAAAAATGGGGTGCCTCTGAAACCAAAAACCCTAAACACTGTGGACACTGGATACAAATACATATCACCCCAGTTATGAACAATCTTGACATTCTCTGCGAATTCTTTTGGTCTTAAGAATTTCAGAAGAACCTTGGGGACTCGTGGATTGTCAGGACAAAGAAGAGTCCTTATTTTGGATGCAAAGTATTTATCAAACTTTAGAAAACTTGCATCCTCTCTATCCCATGACAATACGGTACTCCATAATTGTACTGGCATCTTCTCTCCCTCCTTTTCTTTTACCAGATCCATTCCACTGGCAAAATAATCTCCACCTTTGAAGAGGAAGAGGTGCATCAATAGTGAATACCACCCAAATGGCCTATCCACCTTCCCATTCTTTATCCCCATCAGTCCTCCATGGATAGCATCAGCAATATAGGAGGCATAATCAAATGTAATAGCAAGAGAAGGATTCAAAATTTGAACAATCATTAAGAGATAATGATTTGGTATATTAGATTCAGCATCCTCTCCTAGAACTTGGCAAAGTGCCCAGTACATCCCTTTTGCCCTTAAGGTAAACATACTTAGTGAAAAGGGCTCTTGTGTATTGGGCCCTACAACTGCTAACCCTCCCACTTTCAGAAAGAGTTCTTTGAGAGGCCCATTCCTGAGATGAGTCCTCTGTGCCTTGTATACCTGAGTTAATTGTATGAAGTTTATATGCTCCAAGAAATTGGTAAACTCACTAAGCCCAAACGCTTTTCTCAGCTCTTCTGCATTTATCTCCACGAGGGTTTTTCCATTCACATCCCGGATACACCTGGTAACTGAATCATAATTTAATGCAATCTGGGTTAACAAATCTATATCCATGAACACCCCTGGGACTACCAATCTCCCAACATCTAATTCCCAAATGCTATTTTGAGGAGCAGGAGAATTCCTCATTCCAAAACCGATTTTAAATAACCCCAACCCAGACAGCCCAACCTGTGGGTCTCTTAACCAATTACCCTTATCATACAATCCTTCTCCAATTCTCAGTCGGGGAGCCCTGGGTACTAATTCTTTGGTCTTAGATGCCTGGTTGGTTGACAGCGTCAACTGCTCTAAGAAGTCATCACACACACTTCTTTCAAGATAATCAACTTTACCAGAAAATTCCCTTTTAGGAGCCATTTGCAATACAACCGGATAAATATTACTTCTGAAACTATTTATGCTATATGAGAACAGTTTCACGTATCACAACACAAGAACGGCTGCAAAATAAGAAAAACCTGATGCTTGCTCGAAGAAATTCGCTCTGCAACCAATTCGCCTTCTCTGTATTTGTAAAAGATAACTCTGCGTTTGCCTCCTCTGCAAAAATCCTTTTAAGAGGTATCCTTACTTGGTTGTTAGGAAATCAAATGCTTGTACTCTGGGCCTTAACTGTAACATTGATTCCGCATGCTTCGGCCGTCCCTTCAAAATCGAATTCATACGAGAATTCATATTTTAGCTCCAACGGGTCGCAGTCTTTCTGCAAGTGTCTCTCTGTGAATTTCATTTTGACGGCTTTGTCCTTAGTCTAAGTCCTGTCTTTTTATTGGCCACATAATACCACGCGGCATCCGACTATTGGCTTAGAAAATCCCCTCACATTCTATTTTGATACTGGCTGAATGTCGCCCTTTATACTGTGGCGGGCCCGTGCCTTTCTCTTTTTGCCATGTCATCATCATGACACGTGGATGGCTGATATTCATTCTCGCTATTTCGCAGCCTTAAAGGGTGAGCACTTAACCCTTGCGAAATAGCGCGGGCCGTTGGATTATCTTTCAAGTTAATCGCCTTTTAATCCTTCGAACAGGTCCTCAGGAATGGTGGGCCCGCTGAGTCATCAGTGACATCTGGCATCTAGTCATCCACTGTGCTAATTTGTCATTTTGTTATTTGCCAGAAGAAGAACCATGGGGGCCCCACTTCAGTCTCGACAGGTCTACCTCAGAAAAGGTGGGCCCACTGAAACGCCATAGACACCTGGCTTTCTTGTCACCTTCGAAGCTGACCCGTCAACTTTTCATTTGTCGAACATACACTATAGGGACCCACAGCTGCCTTTTAGACCGCGTGTCATCAAGACACGTGGACGGTCCAGGTTAACTTTCGCTATTTCGCAGCCTTAAAATGTGAGCATCTTACCCTTGCGAAATAGCGCGAGCCGTTAGATCTTATCTCGACTCGCTCGGCATTTAAACCCTGCAAGGAGCTTTCAAAAAAAAGTGGGCCCACGGATACATCATGGACACCCGGCTTGCTGTCCTGCTGACTGTGGCGGCCTGTGCCACGTGTTACCTTATAATACGCCAAAAGAACACCACGGGGCTCCAGCTATCTCTGACAGCTATGCTTTCCACTTACCCTGTCGTGACACATGGACGGCCGATATTCATTCTCGCTATTTCGCAGCCTTAAAGGGTGAGCACTTAACCCTTGCGAAATAGCGCTGACCGTCAGATCCTTTCTCAAGTTGATCAGCATTTAAACCCCGCTAGGAGCTTTCAAAAAAAGGTGGGCCCACGGACACATCATGGACACCCGGCTTTCTGTCATCTTCGAAGCTGACCTGTCGACTTTTCATTCGCTGGAAGGAGCCACGGGGTCTCAATGAATTATAAGAGCTATCCCTGCCAGGTCACCTCCACCTGTGAGCTGACTCATCTTTGGGGCCCACTTTGATCCTTAATCTTAAAATGCTGACTGTGGCGGCCTGTGCCACGTGCTGCCCTCTAATACGCCAGAGAAGACCACGTAGAGGGGGCCCCACCTTCTTGACAGCCGCAACCTTCACTTCCTCCGCATGACACATGGACGGCTGATATTCATCCTCGCTATTTCGCAGCCTTAAAATGTGAGCACTTAGCCTTTGCGAAATAGCGCCAACCGTCGGATCTTTCCCCAAGTTGATCAGTGTTTACTGGGCCCGGCACTTTAGAAGGAAATAATAAAAGGCGAAAATTTTCAAATAATCAACATGACCGCCTAAGTAAATAGCAAGGGGGGACAGTTCTTACGACCCCGCGACCCATGACTTAAGTGAAATAAAGTAACGTCGGAATAGAAACCAGGGGACTTAACACAAAAGATAAAGCCTAAAACTTAGAAAAACCTTAAACCCTCTAGGTTTAAAACAGAGTTGAAGCATTTGGGGCCACATCTTATACAATTTTTTTCAAAAACCATAGCCAAATATGGGGAAAGAACCCAATTTTAAAAACATCGATAACACCTAGTCTGATTACACGCAGTATGCAAGAACAACGTAGTGAAATTTGGAACTGCAGTTGCCCGTGCTTAGTTAAAAATGGAAGAAGCGTTTATAGGCGGATGGAAACCCCACAAAATTCACGAAATATATTTTTTGTTTTGAAAATGACAAGCATATACAATGAATCAAAGAGCATGGGATGGTCAGTTCAAAGAAAGTGTGTCAGTTAAACGTTTAGGGAATATTGGTGCTCATAATTCTCAAAGATAGCAGAGCAATAACAAAATGGTATGGTTAATGTTGCCCAAAGATGTTTTTCTGTTATAAGATGCTAACTCTTGATTGACCAAGATATCAATCCTCTGGTATTACCTAAAAGAAAGCAACAGTCACAGATTACAAATATCAAAATATTTAACAGTATTGTCAGAATTTCCAAAGGAAAATCATATAACTGCTATGTGGGACTGTCGCTCCTGAAATATAGCTTAGGTTGCAGTTGCTTCCACAGAAGTTGGTTTGGCAATAAAGGTGGGATTGTAATTCCCCGCCATTATGACAACCACTCCCTTCCCCATCTCATCAGGGGCTGTATTTCCCTGCATCCTTGTCTTGCCCATCTCATCCTTGTCACTTTCACCATGCTCATTTCTCAACTGACCTCTGCTAGTGTTATTGAAGTAGGAGCAAGCAAGGAGTAGCAAAGAAAACAGTATGAGAGCCAAAAGGGCACCTATCCCACCCAGTAGATACGGAACGGGAGAATGGTCTGTGCTGCTTGCGCTAGAAGCTGGGACAATATTAATTCTCATCCCTATTACAATTTTTTTCTTCTTCCACTAATATTCACAACTTTAAGAGAAAGAAAAAAAATATGCGTTTTATATAATCTTTTTGAAAGAAAGCTAAAGTGTCGAATAATGCTTCCAAATGCTAAATCTAATAAGAAAGATATGGAGAAGTTTCTTACAAACTCTGAAACTATTGCAGATTAGACAAACACATGTAAAATCAGATCTAAACAAATGAAACCATAACAACAGATATATTTGAAAAAATCCTTTTTGGAAAGAATCCACACTTCAAAAACCAGACTCAAATGTATAATCACCAACACCAACAATTACAATACAATGCATAAAATCAATTGTAAATATAGAACGTGAGAATGGTCTGTTACTTTCTTCTCCCTCTAGTATTCACAACTTTAAGAGCAGGTTAAGAATATGCGCTTTATATAATCTCGTGTCAAAGTTCTAGTGACTTAGTGGATGCAGGTCGGCAAATACCTAAAGAAATCCAGCACTCAATTGCCATAAGTTGGTGGAGGCGCCTGCTTATACATTTCAACTATACGAAAGTTCTGGGAATCATCTTTATTTTCTCCATCTCGCAATAAGCTCTAAAAATTAGTGGAGTTGATGATCACTGTGCCGTCTCAGCAACGGAAGAACGACTTTTTTTGTGTGGAAAACTTCGTCTCCACGTCCTTCAATTCATTAAATATCATTTCCACTTCCGTTTCAACAATGGCAAGAAATGACTACACAATGACTTTTACGTATTGATTTATAATGACTGTGGGTCATGGAGTAGTGTCAATTTCCTTGACAATATTGAAATGAGAATTACCCATCTGATCAATGAATTTAGAGCTTTGATTCAAAGAGAATACCAATGACCTAAAGTTTGGCCTTGACTGCATTTTCTTCAGCTTTCAATGCTTGTTCCAATGATTATTTTTTGTGGAAACGTTAATTTTACTCACCATTGTCAACATGTGATGGATTGACTCGTTGTGAGAAAGCTGTGCTCTTGGAAATGCCATACACGCAAGCGGTGGGCAGAGTCTCTTACAGCAATGGCAGGTCACCTCGTCTCACACGTATATTGTGGGATCGATAGAAACGTAAGAGCTTCTAGAAAACTGTGAACACTTTTACATCGTGGCTTTCCTTTTCCAACACATTTTCAACTGCCGTAAACAAACTGGCCCTACGCACTCATTCTGTTTCAAAGTTCCATGCAAATACGCCAACTGATGAGTTTATCCAGTTTGGTAAATAACCAAGTTTATAGGCTAGTAATACGTTAACTGTTTGAATCGCTATTCAATTTCCTATGAATAATTTTATAGCTGCCCTGAAGTGACGGAGAAGAGGAAGGGGTGTAGAAAGCCACATACAACGTGCACAAGTGTTACAAAATGAGTTGATAATATGAAAGATTATAATTAGTTTAAATAAAGTTGAAAGAGAATAAAAGAGTATATATATATAGTTTCTTATTCAATTATTTTTTAGAAATAATGAGAAAAGATAAGGTGAATGAAAAGAGGTAATCTTCAAGTCTAGAGTATCGTGGGAACAAATTTTTTGACCAAGACATTGGTGAAGATTAAACATTTCTTGAAAGAAAAGAGTTAAGTATCTTTATTCTCATTACTCATAAAGTTGTACAAAAAGCTATATAAGTCAACATATACAAAACAATCAATCTTTATTCTCATAATAAGAAAAGAATCTAAATATGACACGAGTCTTGATTTTAATTTCTATGAAATAAATTTGACACAAAAAAATGTTCCTAAGGAATATGGTTATTAATTTCTATACATAGGGCATGCAGGCAAACTCTAAAATATGTCAAAAAGAACCCATAATTTTAGGACAATATGCCCTTAGTATAAAATTTTAACTCTCAAAGTTGTGGGACCTTAAATCAATAGAAAAGCTATGTCTAAGTGCAAAGGTTCTCAAACCTATAGTTTGAAATTTATGGTTTGGTAGGGATAGCGATGGATCTTGACTAATAATGATGGGTAGCCATCATTCTCATATTGTAGGCATTATTAGGCCTAAAGGAAGGTTCCCTTATGTCTTCTCTTCATCATAATTAAAGAAAAATAAGGTGAAAATGAAGTTAAAGACAAACCATACCTACTGCATAAGAAACTATGATTTTGACTCTCATTAAGCACATTGTTTGTTGACAGATTTTGCTACCTGACTCTATATCCCAACGTCCAAATAGGTAACAATCTAAATAGACATTTGAGGTAGATATGATGACCTTCTATACCCACTCTCTGATTGTTTTACAAGGTGCAACTACCTTCTGATGATATGCAATGAATAAAATCCAAGTGTTCTTTTAACTAGAAAGTAGTTGAGAAGTATAACTTTTAACCAAAAAGTTTTAAAGGAGTGTAAAAACTTCAAAATTTCAAAACAATAACAAAAGAAAACTAAATCTTCCAATCAAGTCTCACTCTTATCACAAAGAATCATGGGGATTATAAGAGTAAATCTAACATCTTCATAATTAAAACAACCATTATTTTAAACATTCATACAAAGATAAATATCTCACAATAATGAACTAATGAGTAGATTTCAATCACTTAGATATTTAGCAACGAAAATACTAAAATAGCCACACATTCAACATAAGAAGAATGGCATCCATTCACCATAGCATAAATTCTATGATCTTAGGAAACCATTCCAATAATTTTTATTGAAGCATATCCAAGTAACTGAAGAAATTAAACAATATTATTTACTTGTAATAACACAAATTTTGCCAAAAGATCCTATATGTAGATTGGCTTCTAACATTTATAGCCAAACTTAGCATAACTGTTTTAGACCATAACAAACACTTGAAAATGATGGATTAAACATAAGTCCTTAAAATAATATTTAAAAAAATAAATGGCTCCTGAGAGCCAATAGTTTTGAGATGCATGTCAAATTAAAGCATAAAGAAAAACCAATCTAAAAGAGTAATGCCAACTTCTTCCACCTTATCTCTTGTTGTGGTTCCTCTTCTCTCTTGACACTTGCTGGTGGTTCTTGATTTTCTTCTATCGCTCAATCTACCTATGCCACATGTGTCTTCATCTTCTATTTATATGGTTTGAATTATATGATCAAGGATAATATGTTTGTATTTAGAGTACCAGTAATGTTGACTTTGATTCTTTGCCTATTGATATCATGGTCTGTTTCAACTATTGTCCCTAGTATATCCTTAGCACTATCCCTAATAGTAAAGAGAAAAACCATTGTATCTTGTAACTATTCCAAAGCCACGACTGTTATGTAGTGAGAACTCTTCATGAACTCTTTTTCTAAAATCCCTCTTTACAGTGCTAGGTTCCAATGACTCCCCCTACCTTCTCTAAATATGTTTATCCCCAATGTGAAGAAATCAGTCTTCAAATCATTAAGATCGGTGGAATGTTAGGAGATGCCTTTAACAATCTCTAATTCCAAATATCTGAGAACATTCAAATTCTAATCCAACATCTTCTTTCAATTTACATAATTGTTTTTCGAAGGATTACTGATAATTTTCTCAATTATCAAAAGATTGGGAAAATTTTTTGCGATTTCTTCTAACTCCTTAAAAACTATTGATGAGATTCCCCTTTCCCTCTTCACATTCTTTAAATTAGTATGGAGAGTAGTAATTTTCTCTGTTAGGAAAGTGTAGGCCCATAAATCATTTTCAAGAAATACTATGCCATTCAGAATAACTTTTCTCATCCATGCATCAACTGCCTTTGTAACATCCCTACATCTCTTGATTTGTTCTAATTTATTAGAACTAATACATTCCAATGTTGATATCCTTGAAGTTCCTTCTGCGAGTGGGTTGTTGGCTTGTAGGATAGATTGAACGAAGGTAGTTAGGGCACTTAGTTGTTGCATTATCTCTTGGTTTCCCAGTCCTTGCACCTTTATTCTCTTTGATAAGTTACTTAATGAGAACTTGGTATGGTAAATGTCTCCTTTAGTAGTGGAGGGACTCATATCAATCTAGCTCAACTTGAAATATATTTCTCTAATCTCATGCTCATCCTTGCTCACTAAAGGGTCAACAATCTCCAACTCATGATTTTTGGTATTCGGGTCAACGATCATCTTGGGAATTCATCTAGCTTTCTTTGGTTTGGGCGTATCCCCTTGTAGCTTGGCTACTATGTCTACATGTATCTTAGCCATAGCGATATATCGTTTCTTCTTTTTTATAAATTTATTTAGCCAGGAAGGGGAAGAAATTCCCGCAGAGCTATTGGTACCATTGGTAATAGTACCATCTATGGTTGTAGGAGGAAGAATTGAGGGAATTGGTTCTCGTGGGGTTTGAGGTTTAGGATTTTCAAACAAGGAATTTAAAATATTGTCTTTGCCAATCTGGTCGGAGATGAGGGATTCATTATCAAGAGTAGTCATGGTGGGAGTTGACAATTGTTGGTTGGGCAGAGACACATGTTTTCGATAAGGATAAACGAGTTTTACAATGACCCAAAACCTAAAGTTTTACAACAATCGACCAACAGCCAATCTGGCAAGAAACAACAGCAAAACAGGGGAGCAACCTGAAGAGGGAAAAATAGATTTGAAAGGTAAACTGATCAAAACATAACGAAATAAACATACAGAATGCTAAAATATCATTAAAAGACTATTTCACCTTGCTATTTTACCTTCTCCTTCGGATTGAGCTTGATGAAGTGAAGGTGCCCCTTGCTAATGCTCCACTTGATGTGCTCCTTTGATTGCTGGATGTGGATGGCTCTCCAATATTGTGCACAAATGATAAGGATGAGATGATCAAGTTGCCAAGATGATTTCCTGGGCTCAAAAGGGCAACATAAGCTTACTGAATTTCAAGATGTTTTTGAATGAAGGGATGAAACCCTATTTTATAGGAAGAGGAGAGGAAAATGGATGGCTAGGATGAATTCAAGATGAAGGGCTAAGATTTACTTGTGAGGTCACACAAGGTCCAAGAGAGGGTGTGGAGACCAAGAAATATGCCTTAAAGGCATTTCGTATCTCCACACTCTACAAGATGCATTGGAGGAATTAAAAATTCTCCAAAAATGGATATTATGGGGATTAGAAGAATAAAAAGGAATTAAAAATTCCTTGGGAGAGGGAAATGCCTAGAGGAATGTAAGATTTCAAAAATCTTACATTCATCTAGAAAAAGAGCATTTAAAGCTAGTGGCTGGATGAAAGGACAAAGAGTTGACTTTGTGGCTAATCATGATGATTAGCCATTAACGATTCATTAGGAGGGGAATTAGAGGAAATGTTAGGTGGGATTTATATTTGTAGGAGAATTTGACTAAAAGAATAATGTTAAGTGAGTTTAGGGAGTTTCTAGAAGAATTTATTAGGTTAATGATGAATTAAGAAGATGATCTGTAGGAATCATGTAGGTTAACTAATTAATTGAAATTAATTACCTAAGAGGAAGGTTTGTGAGGATTTGATTTTTTAGAAGAATAAAGAAAGGGATTGATTTATTAAATAAATCAATCATATGCTATAGTGACAATATTAATTATATTTAATTAATATTGAGAAGAATTTTAATTAACATAATTAATTAATTAATTATGTGAGGAATTAAAAAAATAATTAAAATAATTATTTTTTAAGTGTCTACATTTTGCCCCTCTTTGAAGCGAGGTGTGATGACACATTGATTCAAAGAATAATCTTGTTTTGATGTTGATATTGGTTTGATAGGATGCCCCGGCTCTTGATTTATAAATTACGGTATGGTGATGCCCCCTCGAGAGATCAATTGAGGTATTTGATCTATGGAGTTTTGCGAAATTGATATCCCGATAGATTTGATTTGATTCGATTGATAAGATCTAGATTCAGTCTGGTTTCAAGACGAATTCATCCTGTATAAGATAAAGATGATCAAAGTGTCTGGTTTCAGGAAGGATTCATCCTGTATAAGACATGATTGATCACAACGTCTGGTTTCAGAAAGGATTCATCGTGTATAAGACATGATAAGAGCATCTGGTTTCAGGAAGGATTCATCCTGTATAAGACATGATTGATCACAACGTCTGGTTTCAGGAAGGATTCATCCTGTATAAGACATGATCAATCACAACGAATGTCTAGTTTCAGGAAGGATTCATCCTGTATAAGACATGATCAGAGCGTCTGGTTTCAGGAAGGATTCATCCTGTATAAGACATGATCAGCTCGTCTGGTTTCAGGAAGGATTCATCTTGTATAAGACACGATCAGATCACAACGTCTGGTTTCAGGAAGGATTCATCCTATATAAGACATGATCAGATCACAACGTCTGGTTTCAGGAAGGATTCATCCTGTATAAGACATGATTAGAATCAGAATTGATTATGTGAGGAAAATAAAAAATAAAATAAAATTAGAGGAAGAAAATTAGGGTGGAAGGAACAAATGAGGAAGATAAATGAAGTAGTCATGAGGTATTTGGAAAGAAGAATAAGAGATGCGAGACCATAGAGGAAAATGGGGGCAATTGAGAACTCCATGAGATTATTGAGTTTAGGATTTGATGGAATGATGGTGAGATTTTGTGCACAACAAATGTGGAGAGCCAACCTAGTTTGATGTTGCCCTGAGTGACTTGCACCACTGCTTATAGAAATCAGGATGCCATGAGAAACCCGGGGCGTGGACTGACTCTGTAGACAAACAGGAATTTCTTGCACACAACGATGTAAGTGTTAAGAAACACTAATACAAAGTTGTGGGTTTGTGCAAGGAAACCCTCAGACACACCGATACCTCTTGTATACGAGAAGGTAAGTGTTGATAAACACTAGTACCAGGTCGCCAGTTTATACAAGAAGGATCCAAAACATACCATACTATGAAATATGCCCCAGTATGCACCTATCATAACATACCTGGATATGGAAGGACCCAGGCAGTCGTAAATAGTGGCATTTGTAGAGCAAAAGATGCAAGCCTATATGAAAGAAAAAAAAAAACAAAAAATCTAACAAAATCTAACAAGTCTCTTCCTTGCGACCAAATGATACCTCTTGCCAAGAGTAGAACTAGGATGGACTTGGGATTGTTTCTCAAGACTTCTTGAAGCTTATACAGAGGCATGAAAGCTCAGTTGCACTGGGACATTTCTTGTTCATGACTTAGGCAAAGACTCATCATCATACGCATGTTTTATTCGGAGGCGGAAAAGAAAGAATGTTGTGCATGGGTGGGCTGGATGGCAGATGATTTGTAGTATCGACCTGATAGATAGTGGATCCGGTTATTTACCTTGGCACCCGCGCAAAGGTTTTCACCAAGATACTTGCCCATAGCGCCATGAATTGTTTTTCTTTCTTTTTTTTTTTTTTTTTTTTTTTTTTCTGATTTTCTCTTCTTCTTTTTTTTTTTGTTATTTTTTTTTTTTTTTGACAATTTAAGACTTTCTGAGGACTAAACATAAAACCTTTTGAGGTGCATGATATTCATCGGATCATCCAAAGGATCGCCTTCAGGAGTAGCCAACTGATAAGCTCCTGATCCATATTTCGTTGTGATTACATATGGTCCAAGCCAGTTAGGCTCGAACTTGCCTTTCTTTTCTCATTCTTGTAGATTTTTCTGATTCTCCATGAGGACAAGATCACCAACTTGGAATTCTCGGGTTCTGACTTTTTTATGATAACTCATGCGCAGACGGTTTTGATATACCCGAAGATGATTCAAGGCCTTGAGGCGCCTTTCATCTAACAATTCTAGCTCTTGTAAGCAGGCAATTCTGTATTCTTCCTTTGGTAGGATGTTTTGCAGCGATACCCTTAGAGAGGGGATCTCGATCTCAAGGGGAAGGATAGCTTCAGAACCAAATACTAGGGAATAAGGAGTGGCGCCTGTGGGGGTGTGGATGGAGGTGCGGTAGGCCCATAATGCAGGATGGATTTGGAGGTGCCAATCACGGCCCGCTTCATTGACTGTCTTTTTGAGGATTTTTATTAGGGTTTTATTAGAAGCCTCAGCTTGGCCATTGCCTTGGGGATAATATGGAGTGGAGAAGCGGTGTTGGATGTTGAATTTTTGGCAGAGTTCTTTGACATCCTGGTTTTTAAATTGTTTACCGTTATCTATGATGATAACTTTTGGGATGCCATATCGACAGATTAGGTAGTTCAAGATGAATTTGGATATTTGCTTGCCAGTGGTGAAAGTAAGAGGGATAGCCTCTACCCACTTGGTGAAGTATTCGGTGGCGGTGATAATGAATTTATGTCCGTTGGAAGATGAAGGGTGGATTTTCCCAATGAGATCGAGCCCCCACTGCGAGAAGGGCCATGGTGTAATGAATGGCTGCAATTCTTGTGACGGTGCATGAATCTTGTCACCATGTTGCTGGCAAGGGATGCATTTTTTCACATAGTTGTATGCATCTTCTTCCATTTTAGGCCAATAGTATCCTGTTCTCAAAATTTTTTTAGCCAATGTGAGTCCACTTGAGTGTGCCCCACAGATGCCCTCATGTACTTCGCGTAATGCCCATTCGGCTTCTTGTTTATCTAAACACCTTAGGAGGGAACCATCAAAATGCCTTCCAAACAAGGTGTCTGCAAGGATGGTGTAACGGGCGCATCGGCGGATGAAAGTTTGTTGTTGGGTTTTGGTGAGATGTGGGGGAATGGTGTTGTCTTTGAGGAAAGCGAAGGTTTCTTGGTACCAAGGGGACTCTGGACCAACGAGAACACACACCATTTCAGATTCTGGTAGGTCGTATGTCGGTATAAACAATTGCTCGACCAAGAACTCGCACTTCTGACTATGTGCTGGCATTTGAAGGAGGGAGCCAATGGTGGCCATTGCATCTGCAGCCCTATTGTTTGTTTGTGGGATTTGATCAAACTTGATTGCCGTGAAATGTTGCTTAAGATCTTCAACCATGGTATGGTAGGGAAGGAGTTTATCATCTTTTGTCTGGTATTCATCATTGACTTGTTTTATGACGAGCTGGGAATCGCCATAGACTTGTAATTCCTTTATTTTCCAATGGATAGCCAAGCGTAAACCTATGATGAGGGCCTCGTATTCTGCTATGTTATTAGTACATGCAAAGGCTATCTTGTATGATTTGGGGATGCCATCTCCTTGAGGTGTGACCAATAATATTCCTGCCCTCGATCCATTTTGAGTGTAGGAGCCATCAAAATACAATTTCCATGTGGAGGATGTGGTAACAGTCATAATGAACTCATCTGGTAATTCTGTGAGAAGAGGATGGTTGCCTGGAAGTGGAGCTTCAGCCAGTTGATCTGCAATGACTTGTCCCTTGATTGCCTTTCTGTCCACATATTCAATGTCAAACTCGCTTAAGAGCATGACCCATTTAGCCGTTCTGCCAATGAGAGCAGCTTTTGACAGGAGATATTTAAGTGGATCAATTTTAGCAATTAATTTTGTCTTGTTGTTTAGCATATAGTGTCGTAGTTTCTGTGTGCTGAATACTAATGCCAAACATGCTCTTTCAATGGGGGTGTAGTTGAGTTCATATCCTACTAGCGTCCGACTGATGTAGTAAATGGCGTGTTCCTTCCCTTGATCATCTGTTTGCGCCAGCAATGCCCCCAATGCCACTGTAGTAGCACATATGTACAAAATGAGGGGTTTTCCAAGGGTAGGTGGCATCAAAACTGGAGGTGATGCTAAATATTCTTTTAATTTTTCAAAGGCCTTTTGACAGAGGCAATCCCATTTGAATTTTGTGTCTTTTCGTAACAAATGTGCAAATGGATGGCACTTGTCGGCTAGCTGTGAAATGAAATCCCTGACAGACTGGAGTTTTCCCTGGAGACTGCGTAGTTGTTTGAGAGTTTTTGGCAGAGGCATTTCCATAATAGCTTTTACTTTTGCGGGATCAACCTCAATGCCTCTGCGGGAAACAATGAATCCTAGTAGTTTTCCCGATGTGACGCCAAACACACACTTTTTAGGATTTAGGCGCAACTTGTATTTTTCCAATCTTTTGAAGATCTGTTTTAGAATAGGGATGTGCTCTTGTCTTGTCTTGGATTTGCCTAGCAGATCATCCACATAGTCCTCCATAATTTTC
Organism: Cryptomeria japonica; assembly: GCF_030272615.1. Lineage (NCBI taxonomy): Eukaryota > Viridiplantae > Streptophyta > Pinopsida > Cupressales > Cupressaceae > Cryptomeria > Cryptomeria japonica. The sequence continues at coordinate 68,905,517 of NC_081413.1, read as the reverse complement.
TGCAAGAGGTCATGAAAAATTGTTGTCATTGCCCGTTGATATGTAGCTCCAGCATTTTTAAGGCCAAAAGGCATGACCCGGTAACAAAAAGTACCCCATGGTGTTGTGAATGCGGTTTTATGCTGATCCTCATCTGCTATCCTGATTTGGTTGTATCCAGAAAACCCATCCATTAGCGATAGCATTTCATGTCCTGCTGTAAGATCCACAATCATATCTATGTTTGGAAGCGGGAAATCATCTTTAGGACAAGCTATATTTAGATCTTGAAAATCTGTGCAAATGCGGATGCCCCCAGCAGGTTTGCCAACAGGCACAATGTTGGAGACCCATTCAGCGTAGTCTATGGGTTTGATAAATTCTGCGTCTAACAACTTTTGAAGTTCTGCCTTGACCAAGAGAGCAATATGCGGGTGCATTTTGTGGAGTTTTTGTTTTACAGGTTTTGCATCTGGGCGGATGGCGAGATTGTGAACCACTAAGGCAGGATCCAACCCTGGCATATCGGAATAGGACCATGCAAAATTGATTTTAACCTCTGTAAGGAAGTTGATGAAGTCTTGTTTCTCGATTTCGGTGAGGGATTTGGCAATGAACACATTTTTTGGAATGACTTCAGTGCCCATGTTGATGCTGTCTGTTTCTTTTATCAACAAATTTGATTTGTCCTGTGGAAGATAACCAATGGTAGGGAGGTCAAATCCCTCATCATCAAGTGCCTTTTCCAGGTTTTTACTTTCAGATATGCCCTTTGTTTTTATTTCTTGTTCATCCAAAGGCGCCTCAGGGAGGTTTTCACCTAGGAAATCATATCTTTTTCTTTTATTATCTTTTTTGTGGATAAGGGTATTGACTTGACTACCAAAGTATCCCTTTTCGTGTAGTTGAATACCCTCAATTCTATTACCATCTTCCATATTTTGCGTTGTTAGGAGAGCAATGAGAGCATTATCATCGACGCAAATATCTAAATTGGGTTTGTCTCGTTGGCCCCAGTCAATGAGTTCAGGATGGACAAGATGTAGCTCATGTGAAGTGGGAGGGGTTACGGGGGTGATGGTATTGATGTAAGCATCGAAGAAGGTATCTTTCTCGTATTCATAAGGCATTTCATGGAATTCCTCTTCGTCAGCGCTTTCGATATCCAAAGAAGGACTAGAAGGGGCACCGACGATAGTAATCTTAGGCACCGGGGTGTACCCCAAGCCTCTGTTGTATCTGTAGGAGATAGGATTTATGGGTGCTTTTCTTCCTTTCTCCTTTGGTCCCAGACCATGTCCTTTGTAACCCATTTTTTCAACTATGGCAAATGCTTTTGGATACATTTCTTTGGATATTCTTGTTGGATCATCGTCCTCTTCCCGGTACAGCCATGAAGAAATATCTGCTTCGAGGTTCTCATTATCAAGTGGGCCCCATTGCTGGAAGGTGGTGCTTTGGCATTGCATGACTAGTTTCGGGTCCTTTTTTAGCTCTTTTGGTTTGCCAAATGACTTAGGAGAGAGAGGGAGGTTTCCTATTAATAAGACGTCCTCCAATTTGTATTCTCCACAGCCATTATCCAAGATCTTGATTTGATTATTTGGTTGGGATGATGTGGAGGCAACATTTGATGTGTCAGATGGAAGCGCTGGCGAAGGTCTATTTAGTGGGCAATGATACGAATGCTTCCCCTCTAATAGTTTGCAATATTGAAAAGGTTGGGGATCACCTTTGATAGTGATCACTCTTCCATTATAGGGGAATTTGATGCATTGGTGATAGGTGGAGGGTACGGCTTGCAAGGAATGAATCCATGGCCTCTTGAGGAGAATGTTGTAGTGGAGATCAAGATCTAGTACTTGGCAAGGGGTTTCAATTGTAATGGGGCCCACTTGAAGAGGTAAGGTGATCACGCCCTTTGAAATTCTTTCTGCATCATCATATGCCTTTATTGTGATCCTTCCTGATGTGTCTATCAGATCCTCAGAAAGTCCCAATTATTTTATCAATTTGTATGTACACAGATTAAGCCCGGATCCACCGTCTATCAGGATTCATTTGACCTTGTGCTTGTGGATGAGAGCTTCGATGTGCAAAGGTTTGTTATGGTCCTCATTTGCGGGAGCATCTTTGGAGTTAAATACAATGTGTTGCTGGGTAACAAGGTTTCCAATGAGGGTTTGAAATTGGGTGGCATTGATGTTATCAGGAACGCGTGATTGGAGAAGGGCTTGTTCCAAAATTTCTTTATGGACTGGAGAAGTCTTGAGAAGTTCCAAAATGGAGATTTGCGCGGGTGTCTTCCCAAGTTGATCAAGGAGGTCATATCGGCGGGTGGAAGACATGGGTGGAGGGTTTGGTGGGGGAGGAACTCCTTGGATGGTGACTCTTCCTCAGCGTGTAGTTGCATTATAGTCATTCTGGAAATGGGAGGTGGAAGGCGTGGCACCTTGAATGACTATTCTAGCTGGGTTTGGTCTGCTTTGGGAAGAAGGAGGATTAACTCCTTGGATGGTTATGACATTGACATGAGTGTCTACAGGTTCAATGCGACTTACTAAAAAATCAAAACCGGTTACGTGATTAGCATAGTCATAATCCATTACGTTAGATGACGAGCCTTTTCCTTTATCATGCTTTGGGAAGGGTTCTTGGTACATTTTGAGTTTGTCATTGTTATTACCAGGTTTTGCATTTGCTACCTCAATCTCACCTCTATCAATGAGATCTTGTATGTAGATCTTCAATTTCATACACTTTCGTGTATCATGTCCCTTGATACGATGGTATTCACAATACTCATTTTCATTATACCATCTTGGCTTAGGTTGATTGGGATCAAACGGGCGAGTGATTGGAAAAACCACTATACCTGCTTGGACAAGTTTTTGAAACACCACTTCAATAGGCTCAGCAAGAGGAGTGAAATCTCTTGGAGTCCTGCTATTCGATCGGGGTGGTCGTCCTTGGATTGAAACATTGTTGTGAGGTTTTTGAGATTGATTTGAATTATTTTGATTGTTGAATTGATGAATATTGGTGGTGGACTTTGGGGGAGTGGCCACGGTTTGGACCCGCTTCACATCAGTTACACTATCATTGACCATGTTTTTATTTTTAGCCCAAAATTTTGGCTTGTTGTTATGATAAGAGGAAGAACTTTGTGATGACTTCTGGTAATGTTTCAAGGTTCCTTCCTCCAACAAAACACGTTCGAGGGCGAGGCCCTTATTGGTCAATTTTTGGAAGGATTTGATACATTGAGATATTAAAGGTCTTGAAAGTTTAGGCACCAAGTTCTTTTGAAATAGTTCAATTTGATGTTGTTCTGGCATGTCCCACTGGAATTTTTTGATAAGATGTCGCCATCTTTGTAGGAAATTTGCGAAGGTTTCTCCAGGCCTTTGTTTTGTATTACATAGGTCCATCATAGAAACATCATTACCCATGTTGTATGCATAGTGGGCCACAAATTTTTTTGCCAAGTCTGGAAAAGAGACAATGGAACCTCGTGGTAAAGATGAGAACCATGCTAGGGCGTCTCCCGTGAGACTCTTGGGAAAGAGTCTGCGAAGATAAAAGTCACTATAGGAGACTTCTTGGCATAAGATGTGGAATTCGCGGACATGGTCGTGGGGGTCTCCTTTGCCTTCATACTTGGTGAATTTAGGGATCTCAAATCCCGGGGGATATGGTGCAACTGATATAAATGGGTCATAAGGACAAGGGCAAAACTCTTCGAATGAGTAAGCTTTCTTTTTATTAGTGTTTTCTTTCATGTTTTTGATGATATTCTTCATGTCTTGAATTTCCTTGATGAGGTCTTGTTGTGGACTTTGATATTGATGAATTGTATCTGCCCCAAGCATTGGATGAACTAAAGAAGGTTCACCACCACTAATATATTGATATGATGAGGAAGTGGGAACGTGGGATGTGATGACCGATGTTGCTAGGGTTCGTGTGATAGTTGGTTGTGATCTGCCAACTGTTGTGACGGGATTGAATGCGGTCTGGATAAAATTTGTGACATTGTTGGGAGAAAGAGAAGTTTGTGGAATAGAAATATGTGGTTGAATAGAAGGAGGTGGTATAGAAGTTTGTTGGAGAATGGATGAGATTGGATTTGATAGTGGTATGGATGGTAAGGAGGAAGAAGGTGGGATAGAGATCATGGTGGGAGGTGTCGTGAGTGGCATTGATTGGGCTTGGATGATTGATGGGGCTGCAATTGATTGAGTTTGAATAGTAGGTGCAACACTTTGTGTGGGAGCGAGGTCTCCTTGTGGTTGTTGGACAAGAGCGGATCTATTAAATTCAGGTGGAAGTTGAGCTCCATGTTCAAGAAGAGTTTTCAAAAGTGCAGTAGGATTGTGTTTAATAAACTTTTCTACCATCTCTTGGTTATAAGAATCCGCTAGGAAAGTTTGCACTTCCGGACAAAGTTCATCTTGGTTAACCATGTCAAGATTTTGGCTTTGACCTTGATCGCTTGGTTGCCCACTTTGTGTATGATCTTGCGTGGGATCTTCATATAGGACACCAATGTCTAGCATGCCATATTGTTGATCAGCCATCTTTTTCTTTTGGGATCGAGTTGCGACCATACATGATATTTGTGATGAAAAGATTTAGGAAAAATGTGATGAAATGACTTAGAAAATTTGTGATGGAAGGTTTTTAGAAACTTGTGATGAAAGGACTTAAGAAATTTTGAGAATGAAAGGACTTAAGAAATTTGTGATGAAAGGATTTAAGAAATTTGAGGATGAAAGGACTTAAGAAATTTGTGGATGAAAGAACTTAAGAAATTTGTGATGAAAGGACTTAAGAAAACTGTGATGAAAGGACTTAAGAAATTTGAGGATGAAAGGACTTAAGAAATTTGTGATGAAAGGACTTAAGAAATTTGTAGATGAAAGCACTTAAGAAATTTGTGATGAAAGGACTTAAGAACTTTGAGGATGAAAGGACTTAAGAAATTTGTGGATGAAAGAATTTAAGAAATTTGTGATGAAAGGACTTAAGAAATTTGTGATGAAAGGACTTAAGAAAATTTGAGGATGAAAGGACTTAAGAAATTTGAGGATGATTGATGAAGAAGGTATGGTAGTGATGGTTTAGAAGAAAACTTGATGACTAGGTTGTCTTTGGCATGAACATGAAGGATCTATTTAAATGGCAAGTTGTATGAAGGGATATGTCCACCCTGATTTGGATGATAGTAGGTGTTTCAAGGGACAAACTTGAATGTTGACGTAGAGGATAAACTCTTAGCTTCTCTCTTAGGCTTATGAAAAATGGGACGGATGGAGTTTTGACGCAATTTTGAACTTGGTGTGGGTAATAACTTGGACAATTTGTTTGTGTCTTGACAAATATTTTTGCAAAGTTTTTTGGGGATAGTGATGTGTTTTTAGTCTACTCTTGGCAAGTATGTATCAAACAAAGCAAACACAATGATTAAATGCATATTATCTCAAAGACACTCATGCTCATATACAACATTCTTAAGGCTGGCAAGGACAATAGTCATTGAATCCCAATTGGTTTCCCATCTATGCTTACCCAGAGCGGACACTTAGATGCTTGACCCCACTGGCTCCCCTCCACGACACTCACTTCTCGGGGCAGCCAAGCATCAATTCCCATGAAAACTCCTCATGGCGAACTTTGTGTCTCTACTAAGGGCCGTAAGAATATGGGCCGCTTCAGAGGTCCGACCTCCTGCACCAATGACTAGAGGGTTTTTGGCCACTATGAACAAGGTGTTTAGTAAGTCTTCCCGTTAGGAGCTACCCTTCGAAGTTGCGCAAGCGCAATTGAGGCTTATAGCCCAACGAAGCACCAAGAACTTAGTAGTCACGCAAAAATGATTGAGATCTCTAGGATCCTACTAAGCACCCAATGTGAGAGTGAACTCTCATATAGCCCCAACCATTAACCCTTTCGTAGTCAATGGCCTATTTATTATAGTGAGTTGGGAACCCCAGGTCCGGGTGTACTCACTTGGGTCGTTCCCCTCTTACCTTCTCAAAGAGCAAGTTGGGAGGGCAGGCCCGCTAGAGATAAACACACAATCAAACAAGAAAAGGTTGGAGGGTCTGGATTTCTGATCGTCTAATAAGATGAGAGCATACTTTCCTACCTTTATGCTTTTCTTAAAGACACATAAGACAATGGTTCATTCCATTTTAATTAATATCTAGGTGCCTAATTTAAATAAATGCACAATATTTGGTTGAATCAGCTAGGCAACCTGCAAAACCACTTGATTAGTAGTTTGAAAAATGGAGTTTTCAAAAAGCGTCCTGCAAAACAACTTGATTAGTAGTTTGGAAAAAATAGTCTTCAACAAGCATCCTGCAAAAAATAAACAAAATGACAAAAATATTAATTTTTTTAATTTTTTGGGAATAAATAGAAAAACATGAATAAAAACTTTTTTACTAATGACAAATGTGGATTTGAAGAAAGCTTTGATGGGTAAATGGGGTTTGACTAGGTTTTTACCACTTTCTAAGGGATATACAAGTGAAAAAATGGGGATTTTGGAGGAGAGATGAAGGAATGGGAAAATTTGTCCAAGAGGGACAAAGAAGCAAAAGTTGAAGATGGATAATATGGGAAAAATTTGGAGGTGATTGGATGAAAAGGGAAGAAGTTATTGCAAACCCTAAAAATAGAGAAATATGGGATTTTGGGCTTCAAAAAGTGGATTTTTGAGATAGGGCCTCCAAGGAAGAAAATGTGGAAAATGGCAATGTAGAGAATATGGTGAAGTTTGAAGGGAAATGGAGTCAAGATAAAGAAGATATGGTGAAAAAATAGAAAAAAAATTATTATTTTTTTTTTCTACCCTAGATTTAACGGAACAGAAATCCTAAATTTAACAGTACAGAAACCCTAAATTTAACAAAACAGAAACCCTAGATTTAACAAAGCAGAAAGAAATGGAACAGAAACCCTAAATTTAACAGAACAGAAATCCTAAATTTAATATAACAGAAACCCTAGATTTAACAGAGCAAACAGAAACCCTAGATTTAATAGAGCGAATTGTCTCACTAAACAGAATAAAATAAAAATGTCAAAGGTCCGGATTTCTGATTGTCCAGATAGACAAGAGCATACTCTCCTACTTTCACACTTTCCTGCAGGCGGACAGATTATATTTAAACAGAGCAGATAACAGGAAATAAATAAATTAAATACAGACTACAGTTAGCGCCTTCAATTTTCGAACAGATTAACAAAGCAGACAGTAGCACTACACAGATAGAAAAGTGTCAAAGGTCCGGATTTCTGATTGTCTAGATAGACAAGAGCATACTCTCCTATTTTCACACTTTCCTGCGATCAGAGCATACAGTCATGCTAAATAGAATAGAAAAGTGAAAAGTCTGGATTTCTGATTGTCTATATAGACGAGAGCATACTCTCCTACTTTCGCACAGATTATACTAAAACATAACAGACAAAAAATCAAATAACAAATCAGATAACAGAGCTGTCGTGCTACAACAGAAACATAAAGAAACAGAACAGAATAAGGAGGAGTTATCGCGCAGAAATGCAGAGCCACGATTCTGGAACCTGTGAAAAAGATATATACATATTTTTATTTTTATTTTCTGCAGTTGCGCTATTCTGGAACCTGCGTCTCACAACTCATAAAAAACTTAAAAAAATAATAACATTAGTTCTCAGGGACGTGAGTCCCACCGGGCGTGCCAAAATGAAGAGGGAAAAATAGATTTGAAAGGTAAACTGATCAAAACATAACGAAATAAACATACAAAATGCTAAAATATCATTAAAAGACTATTTCACCTTGCTATTTTACCTTCTCCTTCGGATTGAGCTTGATGAAGTGAAGGCGCCCCTTGCTAATGCTCCACTTGATGTGCTCCTTTGATTGCTGGATGTGGATGGCTCTCCAATATTGTGCACAAATGATAAGGATGAGATGATCAAGTTGCCAAGATGATTTCCTGGGCTCAAAAGGGCAGCATAAGCTTACTGAATTTCAAGATGTTTTTGAATGAAGGGATGAAACCCTATTTTATAGGAAGAGGAGAGGAAAATGGATGGCTAGGATGAATTCAAGATGAAGGGCTAAGATTTACTTGTGAGGTCACACAAGGTCCAAGAGAGGGTGTGGAGACCAAGAAATATGCCTTAAAGGCATTTCGTATCTCCACACTCTACAAGATGCATTGGAGGAATTAAAAATTCTCCAAAAATGGATATTATGGGGATTAGAAGAATAAAAAGGAATTAAAAATTCCTTGGGAGAGGGAAATGCCTAGAGGAATGTAAGATTTCGAAAATCTTACATTCATCTAGAAAAAGAGCATTTAAAGCTAGTGGCTGGATGAAAGGACAAAGAGTTGACTTTGTGGCTAATCATGATGATTAGCCATTAACGACTCATTAGGAGGGGAATTAGAGGAAATGTTAGGTGGGATTTATATTTGTAGGAGAATTCGACTAAAAGAATAATGTTAAGTGAGTTTAGGGAGTTTCTAGAAGAATTTATTAGGTTAATGATGAATTAAGAAGATGATCTGTAGGAATCATGTAGGTTAACTAATTAATTGAAATTAATTACCTAAGAGGAAGGTTTGTGAGGATTTGATTTTTTAGAAGAATAAAGAAAGGGATTGATTTATTAAATAAATCAATCATATGCTATAGTGACAATATTAATTATATTTAATTAATATTGAGAAGAATTTTAATTAACATAATTAATTAATTAATTATGTGAGGAATTAAAAAAATAATTAAAATAATTATTTTTTAAGTGTCTACACAACCCCAAACAGAAACAAAAACAAATGAAACACAGACAAACAAGCTAAAGCAAAAAATATCTTAGTTAAGCGAGAGCACTAGATCTTTGTTCTTTTGGATGGAAATCCTATTGATTTCCTCAAGCTCCTCCATGATGAATCTGGAGGTACCCTTGTTGCTGCTTATGCTTCTGGTTCTGGAATTGGGTCTAGTGGTTTTGCTGTCTCCAGCAGCCACATCATCTCCTCCAAGATCTTTCACCAGGTCACTGTGGAAGGATCTATAATAAGCAACCATCTCATTAATCTTTTCAAGCCCCTCAATGCTGTTGTTCATGGCTTCTTTACTAATGTCGACTAGATTCTTGAGATTTTTCTTATTCTCAGCCATGGATTGTTCCACCTTAGATACATGTTTTATTGGCTTCCCATCTCTTTTGTTTTTCAGTGAGTTGGGCACGCTCCCTTCACAGAAACACTTCAACATCTTATTCTCTTCTGGTAGCTCCTCATTGCCTCTGGGTTGTGAACCAACTCTTTTAGAAGTTTCCTCTGTATTAGATGTGGCCTTTATGACCTTAGAGATTTGGGAAGAGCTCCTCTATACGTCAGGTGTGCCTTTCGATATGGAAGAAGTAGTATGTGCCCTCATTTTTGTTTCCAACCATTTTATTGTCCTTTCTAACATAACTGAGGACTTGACCTTAATGTCTTCTCTTTCCTCTTCTTCTGGCCATCAAAATTAGAGTAGTGGATCAACAATATCTTGATCATCAAAATAAACATCAACATCGAACCATCATCAATCATGTTTTTTGGAACTAGCATCTAGGTAAACCAAAGGCTATAACTTGGTCTATGTTTAACCTCATAAAATTTTTCCTTTGGACTTCTCTCTTGTCTACACAATCTTCCTAGAATTATTCATATTGTGGCACATCAAGATACAGTTTCTCTCCATATAGGTTATATTTGATGAAACCTTTGATGTCAAAATTGGGTCTCAACAACAATGAGTGAAAACCAAACTTGACCAACAGTTTGTCACTACTCTTGGAGGACTCATTATTCTTACAAGAATAGCTAGACAAAACTAGGTGGAAGGAATACCCATTCTTTTTTGAATTTACATATTTGATATTGACAAAGGCCATCTAGCGACAAAACTCTAAGAAAACAAGATAATCTGATGCATATCTTGCAATTTTTAATGGGGCCTTTTCATAACCCCCAATTCTCAAATAAGAGAATGCGTGGAATTGGATGTAATAGTTGCCAAATTACATGAACAAGGTCCTAGCTTCTACAAAGATTCTTCTCTCTAGTGACCCTTCAATTATTTTCACCATGGTCATGAAGAATGTGTTGTGGACACATGAGAAATTTTTCATACCCACATATTTCCTAATTGAGGGAAAATATCGTACATAGGTGATCCCGCTAAAAGAGAGCCTTTTAACTTTTAGTCCTAGCCAAACTGGCTCACTACTAGGAAGTACATAGAACAATAGGGAACACAAATAGAATCGTGAATTCTTTTAGTAACCTACGATTTTCTCATGTGGGTGTTCTATTATTAATATTTCCCAATCCACATACTTGTTCTCATCATAAATAGTCCACAAAATGACACATCCATTCAAAAAATATTCAAAATTAGGCCTTCTAGCTACTCAATGCAGAAGCACAATCAAGTTGGAGATATACTCCTTGAATAGGTATCTTTTTATCCTAGTGGGAATCTTAGAATTGCCCTTTCTTTCTACTTTTAACCAGCTCTAAGCAATACAACTAAAACACCAATCTATCTAATTCTAAAAGAACTCCCACCCAGACCACATAGATATGTCTACATATTGTTGCCCTCCAATAATTTGTAATTGTAAGGAAGTTAAAGTAGCATAATAACTTCCTACACTAATCTTGAGAGGAGGGTAATGCAAAAACTTTATAGATTGTCAACAGTTAAAGAAACTTAAAAGAAATAAACATAAATAGAATGCATACCACAACACAATGATTTACATGGGGGAAACCCTTTCGAGATAAAAATGCCACACTCCAAAAGTTTCCCCATATATTATTTAGGAATCAATAAAAATTTATAATATACCCGTAGAGAAATCTTGTCACAAGAGTACCACCAATGATATATTTAGAGGCAACTTGATAGCTATAAGCCTCTCTTACATACAAACTCCATCCCACACACCTCATATATAGGATATACAACAGAGAAGATCACTAGGACTCTTTTTATCCACTAGGTATGGCATTGGTGCCCTAAGTTGGCCTCTATAGCCTAGACTTTCCCTTCCTCTCATCCCTTCATCTGAGAGCTCATGTGGTAGAACTTCCTCCATATTGGGTGGTATTTATAGAAAGAATGTAACAACTAAATCTTCATAGATTGCAAGTATCCCTAGTTGGCCCTTACCAAAGTAATTATTAATAAGGTTAAGGAGAACATGAAAGCCTTTATAAAATTTAGGCATTCACACCCCCCTTGCACTTTGATTGGGTGGTGGCTAAAAATTAAGAGTTGATGGACATTTTATCCAATATTACTTACCCTCATGCGGGGTTTAAAAATCCCATTAAATGGTCCTCCCATGACCCTGGTTGGTTGAAGTTGAATTTTGATAGGTTCTCAAAAGGGAACCTAGGTCACGCAAGAGGGTTTGGTGTCATTCGGGACTCATAGGGAAATATGGTGGCAACCTATGTTGAAAATATTGGTACTCAAACCTCCAACATGGTTGATGTGATGCCAAATTTTAATTGCATCTCCATTGACAAGAATAAAGTTAAGAGGTTAGTCATAGAAGGGGATTCCAAGAACATAATGATGTTTTTACAAGGCTTAGCCAAACCTAGTTGGCCGGTGGTAGATATCATTTCAAAATGTCAAGGTGTCACTACCACATTGGACCACATGACATTTTAACACATTCTTAGAGAGGGCAATAGGATTTGATAGGTTAGCCAACCTGGTACCCTTCTCCAAGGGGATTTAAGTTCGGATGGATTCACACAATTAACTTGTTGAAATACGTGCCATTATTAGTGAGGATAATAAAATTTGAGTCCTAAAGATTTAAAAATCACAATTTTGCTATGTACTTTGTTCATGTTGTACTTCTATCATATCTTGAGGTGGACTTGTTCTTTTAAAAGGTAGGGAAAGAGACATTTCTAATATCATTGCTAATTGTGATTTTTCCAATCTTGGTTTGTGTAATCTAGTCTTGGACCCTGGCTCTATCCTTTGGGAGAAAGTGGTAGAGGGTAATATTTACAAATACGTCGATGGCATGAAGGGCTTTGACCCTTCGATTTTGGATCAATTTTCCTAGTTTGGGAAGAATGATGATGTCCAAGTGGAAAATGTGTAGTTTCTAGTTTTAATAGGGAATATTGCTGTTGTTACTGGGTTGACTGTGGAAGGCAAGTCTTTCCATAAAAATCCTAAAGGTAACTACAAGGAAGACATTAAAAAATTTTTGGTACTGGGGAAGAATGTGGCCCGTCTCCAAAGTTGTTTCAAAAGGGCTGATCTGCCTGGTATTTAGAAGGTTGTGGAGCTGTTATTGATGAAGTTTATCACCCTAGATGGATGTTTTAAGTGGTTCCACTTGCAACAATTTTCAATACTCAATCACTTAAGGTATGGAGTTAAGATGAACTATCCCTTCTAGTTTTTCTCCTCCATATCCGAGTTTGTGGTAGTGGCTAACTCTAAGGGTTCCCTCCCCTTGGACCAAGGTCTCATTTTGCACCTTTATAACTTTTATTTAGGTTTAACCCCAACTAGTGGACCTATCATAAATCATTTTGGCCCAAATATATTTGTTGAGTTTGTTAGCATTATGTTATATATGTTTTCATTGATGTCAAATCCTATGGTCCGGTTAGGTCTGGATGTGGTATATTGAGTAGCAATGGAAGATTGGTATGTATGTGATGTTGATGGTCATTTGGTGATTTCTCAGAAGATTTATCTTCTTGAAAGATGTGTTACTAATGTTACTTAGTACTATTTTTGGGTCTGGCTTAATCCGGAAGTTGAGGTGTTGATTAAGAAGTTGAGGGTGTGTAACGATATTTTTGTTTTGGGTCCAACATTGGTAATATATGTAATGTGTTGATATATTTGATGAGGAACATTGTAATGTGGTCTACTTCTCATCCCTTCCCACCATTGGAATGCTTATTATTGACCTATTTTATATCTTTGTCTTGGCTGACTTGGAAGAATATATTTTTCTGGAGACAATATATGTATGTGTATGATTTGGATGAGTTTGTGTGAATGGATAATTGTGTTGAAGATATGAGAGATTGAAAAATCTAGTGGTTATTGTGAAGTTTTTTGTGGAATGTTATCAGAAGTAGTTTTGGTAGTGCAGACCGTGGTTTAGTGGTGGATTTTATTTTCTATCTTTCTTTCTTCGGCCGTGTGCCTTTTTGGGCAGTGAGCCCTCCAACAATGAGCTTTTTTGGGCAGTGATCCCTCCTGCAATGAGCATTCTTTGCAGTGAGCCATCCTTTGTAAAAATCACCTTAACCAGTATTTCTATATTAAGAATTAGCATTCTCCACAGTTTCTCCCTTCTCAAGGGTTTTCCATGTAAAAACTGGTGTTCTTTGTGTTTGATTCATGCTTTCATATTTTATTTGTCTTTATTAATTCTACTAGTTTTTCTAGATCTATGAATTAAGTTTGAATTTTTTTTTAATCATCAATTGATTCAGCCTCTCTCTCAGTTGCTCGGATATTCAACAATTGGTATCAGAGCTATGGTTCCTTAATATAGAGCTTAACTGCTTGAGGTAGATCCTGATTGGATGACACACATATTATGTATCCCTATTTTTGAAGGATCTGATTATAATTTTTGGAAAGTAAAGATGAGAGGTTATCTAGTTTCTCTTGGTTACAACACTTGGAAGGCTGTTGAGACTAAGTACGTATAACCAAAAAATGGTCTTACTACTTCGAATGAGATTCAAGCCTATGAAAAAAATGAAAAAGGCCAAGTATGCTATCTTCAGTGCATTATCAAAAACCAAATTGAAAAAAACAATTTCCTTGAATACTGTTTATGAGGTTTGACATAAGCTAAAAGATATCTATGAAGGAAATGAGAGAGCTAAGTTGACAAAGAGCCTAACAACTAAGCGAAGGTACGAAAGCTTGAAGATGGAAGAAGGAGAAGATATAGTAAGATATTTTGAGAAGGTTGATAATGCAATGAATGAAATCAGAGAACTTAGAGGTACTTTGAATGATGAAGATGTAATTGACAAAATATTGATGACTCTATCAGTGAGTTACAATGATAAGATCTCAACTATTGAAGAAACCTAGGATATGAAGAAGGTCACTAGAGAGCATCTATTTTGTACCCTGACTGCATTTAAATTAAGAAAGTTTGGAAAGGAAAAAGACAAATTAGAGACAACATTCAAAGAATTTGAAGATGGTCTAAATGATGATGATAGCCTAGATGAGATGGAAGCAAATTTTGTGTGGAAATTGAAGAAAGGCACTGGAAAGTACAAAGGTATGTTACCCTTTAAATATTTTAGATGTGTAAAGATTGGTCATATAGCTACTGGATGTTCGGAATTTAGGGAGCAAGATAAAATTTTAGGGAAAACAAATGAAATTTCAATAAGAAATCCTATTAAGGATAATACTAGCATTTCAGAAGATGAATCAAATTATGAAGAAGGTGATTGTTTGTTTCTAGTTAAAAAGGATGCACATAGGTTTGATATTTCTAAGACTATTGCTACTAAATTTCATTCTATAAGAGATAAGAATGAATGGTTGATTGATAGTGGATGCTCAAATTATGTGACATGTGATAAGAGTAAGTTCCTAAAAATTGAAAAATATGATGGAGGTTTTGTTAGGTTTGGAGATGATCAAACAACACAAATTGTTGGGATTGGTTCAATTACTTTTGATGGAAATCATAACACTGACAATGTCTACTATTTGAAGGGTTTACAACATAGGGTAAGTGCACAAAGATGGTGGTCAAAAAGGGGGTAATAAGTGGACACTTTTTTTTTCTGAAATCAGGTGGACCTGAACTTGGAGGAAGAATTTGAAAGTCATCCACTCAAGATATGAAGATAATCAAAGAACAAATATTGTAGTACTCTGAATCTAGTTTCCAAAATAATAAACGTTTTTAAAATTGGATAAGATTAAGGGGGTCAAATCCTTCACGCAGGAAAAACAAACCCTGATTTGTTCTGAAAAACATAACATAGTGTCTGACGTGCGCATCAAAAAAGTCATAGTTAGATTTAGTATTTTGATAAATACTTTGGCAGAAAGATAGTTAAGAGTGAGACCTAGAAGATGTGTATTTTTTGTAATTTTTTAATGAGTATTTTTTTTAATGATTTTTCGAATTGAGCACATCCTAAAAATTAGGTACCCGTTCGTGCATGAAGCATAAGTTGCACTAAACAAATCGAAAATACAATTTTTTTTTTAAATTGTAAAGAATCAAGTGCACTACAATAATATATAAAGGTTTTTAAATTTGGATAATTATATCAAAAGTTATTAAAAAAATGGTGCACCTATGTTTGTGAGAACTATGGAGACATTGGTAAAAGATATTCAATAATAATATGTTATTGTTGTTCAAATTTAAAAAACATTATATGGTTAGAAAGCTCACAAGATGGGTGAAAATATGGTGGAAATTTTAGAAATACCCACTTGATGAAGTGTAAACTCGATGATGACAAAGTCAAGAAACCAATTTGGTAAAATAAAACATGTCAAAAAGGAGGGAAATGGAGGGAAATCAAACTTCCAAACTGTAGCTTTGTCATCCAGGCCTATTTCCAAGCCTAAACAATCAAAAGCACATATGAGGTACCTATGGTATAAAAATCACGTACGGGGTACTTATGGTTTAAGAAGCGCGTATGCTCTATCTTAACTATAAAAGCGCACACGTGCTATGTTTGTTTAAATTTTGGGAGTGTGTATAAAATGATATTGTATATATAATATGTGTATATACATATAATATATAATATTTATATATATATATAATAATATATAATATATTAAGTATATATATACACATATGTGTGTATGTAAGTGTATTGTCTCCCCCTCTCAAGCACTACAAGGTGCCTCACTTTCTCTCCCTCTCACTCTCTCTTTCTCTCTCTCTGTCCCTCCCTCTCCCTCTCTCCCCCCCCCCCCCTCTCTCTCTCTCTCTCTCTCTCTCCCTTCCTCCATACCCCATCCCTCTCTCTCTTCTTCTCTCCCTCCCTCCCTCCATACCCCACTGTAACTATGTCTGCACTTCTATAGAAGTAAGTGAATTTATTTCTTATCTGCAACTTCCTCTTTGATTTTTTATCATGTATGCTCTCCTAAGAAAATTGAGTGATGAATTTGTGTGTGTATATTGAATAGGAGGAAGAAGGGTCTAAAATTGAACCACGGGTGCATTACCGTGACAAACAAGTAAACCTGCAACAATATTGTTCTTGAATGTGTTTTTAATGAGCAGAGCAGATGTGGAAAATAGTGTCAACAAAGCAAAATGATGAGTCAGACTACTTGCAATATGTTTATTCAGAAGGAAATAACCGGTAGGAAGAGAAATAGAGATAGTAACACAAATGATTTCACAAAGAATGATAGTGGTGGGTATGGGAGAGTTCCCATGCTGTTACACAATGCCTGTCATCTAAAGAAATTGAAGTTTGTTGTAAGCATGGTAGTGGTAGTATATGATGATCATCACTTGTCAAAAGGCCTAGAAGGGTACATACCCATAAAATAAATCAAGTGTGTAATTCCTATAGTCATAATTGAGATCAGTCCTATAGCCTTGAAAATTTAAGAGCATCATATGTTTTAGAAAGGCAGTACTCTTAGGGTTTGGTCAAGCTCTTACACTTTCTTTTTAGTGAAACCTCATTGTTTGTTCGCCTAGAGTCTCTCTTATGTTGACAATGGTCTAACTTAGCTATATCAAAACTAAACTACCGATGTTCTACTCATAACTTTAAATAATATATCATTTTATCAGCCCACCATATGACCCCTTAGGTGTCATTAGAGGTCATATTGTTTCCTAAGAGGTCATATGGTGTCCTATGACCCCTTAGGATACCATATGACTCCTTAAGACACCATACAATCCATAACGACACCAAATGGTGTCCTAAGGGGTCATAGGATGCCATATGGCCCCTCGGGACACCATACAACCTATAACAACACCATATGGTGTCCTAAAGGGTCATATGGTGTTCTATGACCCCTTAGGACACTATTTAGTGTCATTATAGGTCCTATGGTGTGCTAAGGGATCATATAGTGTCCTATGACCCCTTAGGACACCCTATGACCCCTTAGATGTTGTTAGGGGTCATATTGTGTTCTAAGGGTCACATGGTGTCCTATGACTCCTTAGGACACCATATGGCGTCGTTATGTGTCTTATGGTATCCTATGACCCCTAGGAAACCTTATGACCCCTTAGGACACCATATGGTGTCGTTAGGGGTCATATGGTGTCCTAAGGGGTCATATAGTGTTCTATGACCCCTTAGGACACCATTTGGTGTCATTATGGGTCGTATGGTGTGCTAAGGGGTCATATGGTGTCCTATGACCCCTTAGGACTCCATATGACCTCTTATGTATCGTTATGGGTCATATGGTGTCCTAAGGAGTCATATGGTGTCCTATGATCCCTTCGAACACATGCATGGATCCCTAGGATACCATATGAGCCCTAAGAATACCATATGGCCCTAGAGAGGGAGAGAGGGGGAGGAGAGGGATTGAATGGGAGAGAGATACACCTAAGAGAGGAGGAGAGTGAGATAGATAGAGACTGAGAGGGAGAAACAAGAGATAAATGAGAGAGAGAGAGAGAGAGAGAGAGAGAGAGAGAGAGAGAGAGAGAGAGAGAGAGAGAGATAAAGATACCTAAGAGAGGGAGAGAGAGAGATATGGAGTGGGAGAGATATAGAGAGATCTAAGAGGTGGATAGAGGGATTGGGAGAAAAATAGAGACCTAAGAGGTGGATGGAGGGAACGAGAGAGAGGGTGAGATATAGAGTCCGAGTGAGAGGGAGGAAGGGATGGAAGGAGAGTACAAGAGATTAGAGAGAGAGAGGTATGAAAAGAGGGAGGGAGAGAGTGAGAAAGAGAGGTAATGAGAAAGGGAGAGAGGGAGGGGGAGGATATAGGGAGAGAATGAGAGAGAGATACACCTGAGAGAAGGGGAGAGTGAGATAGAGAGATAGAGGATGAGAGGGAGAGACTTCAGAGATAAAGAATGGGGGAGAGAGAGAGAGAGACTTAAGTAAAATAGAGACTTTATTCTGTCCCCTTCTCTCTTCCTCCATACCCCTTCTTCACTCCCTCCCTCCCTCTCTCCCCCCTCCTTATCTCTCTTATGCTGACAATGGTCTAACTTAGCTATATCAAAACTAAACTATCGATGTTCTATTCATAACTTTAAATAATATATCATTTTATCAGCCCACCATATGACCCCTTAGGTGTCATTAGAGGTCATATTGTTTCCTAAGAGGTCATATGGTGTCCTATGACCCCTTAGGATACCACATGACTCCTTAAGACACCATACAATCCATAACAACACCAGATGGTGTCCTAAGGGGTCAAAGGATGTCATATGGCCCCTTGGGACACCATACAACCTATAACAACACCATATGGTGTCCTAAAGGGTCATATGGTGTTCTATGACCCCTTAGGACACTATTTAGTGTCGTTATAGGTCCTATGGTGTGATAAGGGATCATATAGTGTCCTATGACCCCTTAGATGTTGTTAGGGGTCATATTGTGTTCTGAGGGTCACATGGTGTCCTATGACTCCTTAGGACACCATATGGTGTTGTTATGTGTCTTATGGTATCCTATGACCCCTAGGACACCATATGGTGTCGTTAGGGGTCATATGGTGTCCTAAGGGGTCATATGGTCTTCTACGATCCCTTAGGACACCATTTGACCCCTTAAGACTCCATATGGTGTCGTTATGGGTCGTATGGTGTCCTAAGAGGTTATATAGTGTTCTATGACCCCTTAGGACACCATTTGGTGTCATTATGGGTCGTATGGTGTGCTAAGGGGTCATATGGTGTCCTATGACCCCTTAGGACTCCATATGACCTCTTATGTATCGTTATGGGTCATATGGTGTCCTAAGGAGTCATATGGTGTCCTATGATCCCTTCGAACACATGCATGGATCCCTAGGATACCATATGAGCCCTAAGAATACCATATGGCCCTAGAGAGGGAGAGAGGGGGAGGAGAGGGATTGAATGGGAGAGAGATACACCTAAGAGAGGAGGAGAGTGAGATAGATAGAGACTGAGAGGGAGAAACAAGAGATAAATGAGAGAGAGAGAGAGAGAGAGAGAGAGAGAGAGAGAGAGAGAGAGAGAGAGAGAGAGAGAATGTGATAAAGATACCTAAGAGAGGGAGAGAGATAGGGAGTGGGAGAGATATAGAGAGATCTAAGAGGTGGATAGAGGGATTGGGAGAAAAAGAGAGACCTAAGAGGTGGATGGAGGGAAGGAGAGAGAGGGTGAGATATAGAGTCTGAGTGAGAGGGCAGAAGGGATGGAAGGAGAGTACAAGAGATTAGAGAGAGAGAGGTATGAAGAGAGGGAGGGAGAGAGTGAGAAAGAGAGGTAATGAGAAAGGGAGAGAGGGAGGGGGAGGATATAGGGAGAGAATGAGAGAGAGATACACCTGAGAGAAGGGGAGAGTGAGATAGAGAGATAGAGGATGAGAGGGAGAGACTTCAGAGATAAAGAATGGGGGAGAGAGAGAGAGAGACTTAAGTAAAATAGAGATTTTATTCTCTCCCCTTCTCTCTTCCTCCATACCCCTTCTTCTCTCCCTCCCTCCCTCCCTCCCTCTCTCTCTCCCCCCTCCTTATCTCTCCCTCCCCGCACCCCCCCTTCTCTCTCTCTCTCTCTCTCTCTCTCTCTCTCTCTCTCCCCTTCTCCCTTCCTCTCCCTCCCTCCCTCCTCTCTCCCTCTCCCTCCCCCCTCCTTCTCTCTCCCTCTCCTACTCTCTCTCTCTCTCTCTCTCTCTCTCTCTCTCTCTCTCCACACCCCTCCTTTCCCTCCCTCCCTCCCCCCTCCTTCTCTCCCCCCTCTCCCTCTCACACTCTCTCTCTCCCTCTCCCTCTCTCCCTCTCTCTCCCTTCCTCTCTCCCTCTCTCCCTCCCTCCCTTTTCATTCACATTTTCTTTACTACAAATAGCGCGTATGGGGTACTGAGCCTATTAGTTCGCTACCCTACCATAACATTTTTAACGCATAAGAGCGTGTACACACTACTTATTACTTGTAAGAGCATACGGGGTACTGAGCCTATTAGTTCGCTGCCCTTCCATAACATTTTTAAGGCGTAGGAGCGCATACGCGCTAATGATTAGTACAAGGTGGAAAACAAATACCATTGGGCTTGCCAACATTTTAGGGACTAACAACGTGCACACAGTTATTAATATAGTGCGTATGGGGTACTTAGACATAGTTTTATTTTCCCAAGAGACTCAACAGCCTCAAAAGACATTTTTGAGGTCGTTGAAGGCCCCACTGCTACTGTTTCTGCAATTTTGTCACTATTTTATAAATATAATTAAGTGAATTTTTTGTTTTTGCATGATTTCAAATGATTGAATTATTGTTCTTATTAGTTTTGTAAATATTATTGTGATTGTTTAATAGTTTTGAATCAAAATGATAATGATAAGATGCATATTTATGGTTATTTGTTTATTTATGAACTTTTTTTTACATATATATGTAATATGATTCTATTTAGGACAACCGATATCAACCATGAGAAAGAAAAAGCGAGGAACGATGGAACAACGAGAGGCTGAAAAGGAAAAACAAAGGCAGCGAATGAAAAAATTACGTGACATAAGAACAATGGAAGAAGAAGGTATGTCATCCTCAACATCTCAATTCGATTTACCAAACAAACATAATGCACCTAATGCAATTGAAGAAGAGACATTTGATTTACTGTATGAACCTAATGCAATTGAAGAAGATACCACACTGAATAAGCAATTAAATGATGAATATACACCTTCTCTATTTGATGAATTGAATGTACACAATGAACTGATGTTAACACCTCCTAGAATCATTCGTAGGAAACCAAATTATTTGATTGACATTGATGAGAATATATTGAAGCTAATGCTTGATAAAATGAATGAACGGACTTGTAGGAGAATGGTTAACATAATATGGCAAAACTATTTTGAAAACTTAAATCAAACTGCAAGATGTCAATTAATTGTTCAAATGATTAAAAATTTGAATTTTAGAGAGACAATGAAGATTCTAGGCCTAAGATCATCTGAAAGTAACAGCGAAAGAACTATTGTGAGAAATCTATTTGATGCATATCAAGTTATTGGTTCAAAATCACGTACTAAAGATTTTAATGCTACTCGATGTGCCATTACATCAACCATAATGAGCAAGAAAATAAAAAAGATCATTTGATAAGCAAAACAAGTAAGTCATTAAATGTTAGTAGAACAACATTAAGCAAATCATTACAGAGGCGGGAAAAAATAGAGTAACCTAACAATAATTCTCTTTGGGCATTCTTGCGTAGACTACCACGCAAAGACAAGGTTGTTGTTGATGCACTAAGAACATTAATTGAAATTTTTTGTCATGACAACACAAGAGTTTCGCCCACTAAAGAGATGTTGTTAGAAGGTGAATCGGGTCTACAAATCGTGAGCCACATGCCAAACACTATTTGGATATGACTCAAACAAAATTTTATGAAATATTCCTTCAAAATTTTCCTCAAATAAGAATTTTTCAAAGATTTTTTGAAATGGAAAAGCCTTTTTATATTAGTATTAATCATGTACGCACCGCATGTTGTTGTAGGATGAATATTGAATTTTCCATTCACTATGATATTTTTCGTCATATTTGTTTGAGTAATCGGGTCTTTACTTGATTAATTAAACAAAATTTGTTTAATTAATTAAGTTCCCCTTTATCTCTTTTACACTTAAGCTAACATTAGGTGCATAATAATTAATTCTTTTATTAATTATTATGTGCAAGCCCAGGGTTTTCCCTTTTAGGGTTTCTTGACCTATTAGAGGTTTAATTATTTTCTTTGTATCATTATTCTATTACACATTTTTGTGAATACAGAGCTCTCATATTCTTGAGCATTTCCTGTGTATTTGGTTTTTCTCTGTTGCTTGTTTGCTTCTCCCTATAACAGGTTTATTCAGCTAGCAGAGATCATTTGGGCTCCTATGGTGTTGTATTTATCAACTCTCACATGGTATCAAAGTTTCAGATCTGTAGCTACCTATTCTTCTTTTGAGTTTTATTTGCATTGGAAGCATATTTGGGGTTTCAGAAGTTTTTTTGTGCACCTAGGGATAGGCTTTTTTTTTTTAGCACTTTGGGCCTAAAGAGACCTCACCATCATGCTTAGAAGGCTCCAAAACACCCATGGTCATATAAAAATTGACCATTTTCAACATCTGAGCCTCTGGGGGTATTTTTTGTTCTGCACTAGGCCGTATGACCCTGGCACCCAGTTCGAGAAATTTTTAGTTTTTTTTTTGCCTTTTTACGACATGCAGGCCGAATTTTTTTTTTTTTTTTAAAAAAAAAAAACAAAAAAAAAAACAACTTTTTAAAAAATAAGCAAAGTTTTTTTTACAAAAAAAATCAAAATTTTGGCATGGGTGGATTTGTTTTAAAAAAAGGGGGCATTTATTACAAGGTACTCATAGGTACGTGCGGTAGCAGGCCTTGCAGGTCCCTTTTTCCCCTGGCTCTGTGCACCTGCTGCCACCGCCGACCTTCTCTGCCGCCGCCTGCTGGCCTTCCTTGCCAGCTCGGGCCCTATGCCGCCGCTTTCTGGCCAGTCGGCCTTTGGCCCCGCTAGCCTTCCCCGCCCGCCACCGACCTCCACCCCGGCCGCCACTGCGCCACCCTCTCACCACCGCAACCTCGCCACTGCTCCGCTACCCATAGGCCACCTCCACCCGGCCCTGCCACCAGACAACCCCTCCTTGCTTTTGTAGGGGGGTTGGTTTTTTCCTCATAACTTGGGCAAACAGAGTTGTTTTTTTGAAAATGAATAGGCATCAAAAAAATGGTTCCGAGCTGAACCTCATGGTGTTGGATTTTTTTTCCAATTTTGCTGTTTGACTGTACTTTTTTCCAGTCAAAGTGGGGTCACTTTTCTGCACTTCCGGGGCTGTAGAATTAGCATCCAAACTCTGTTTTTTGAAAAATTTATATTGTTGGAAATCTTGTTATGTGTAGTTTCTAGTCATATAAGTTTTCTTTCCAGATTCTAGTCCAGGAATACTTTATTCAATTTTTTTCTTTTCAGCACTCTAGTAAATATCCTGGATGTTTTAGGTCCTGGGATCTCTTTCTCTGAGTAGGATGTCTTGTTTTTGGATGTTATTTCTGTTTCTAGTCTTCTTACCATTGTAGTTTTTTATTTATGCATATGCACTGAGATAAAGTGCCATCATGCATTGTTTACTTGGGATCTTGCACATCTTGTGCCTTATTGTACATGCACTACTTATAAAGTGCCATGGGGGGTTGATGTTTTCCTTTGTTTTCCATCTACCTTTATCACATGAGTGTTCCTTCCATGACATTAGCCTCATGATGTGTGTCAAGTGAGTGTTCCTTCCATGACAATATGTACTTTCTCAACACCTTTGATGTTCTTGGTTCTTCGTCATGCAATTCTTGTTGGTTGTTCTTTTCAGTGTTTTTGTCCCTCTCCCTTTTCAGCATTATGGGGAGGTTTGTCCTGTTGGTTCTAATGCTTCCATGGTTCGATTGATCAGCTCTTCAAGCTTTGGTTTCTCATGCCATCCGTATCTTCAAGTTCAGTTGTTTGCCTTTGTTTGCCATCTAATTCGAGTAGTGTCATTTGAGGGCACTCATGCAGATTACAATCTTCTCTACCTAGTCATGTTCTATTTTAGTGGAGGTTCTTCAGATCAGCAGTTGCTCTTCGATAGTGTTTGTAGCTATTTCCTTCTTCAGTGGTGTTCTTCTTTCTTTTCCATCTCTGTTTGGAGTAGAGTTTTTTCCCACACGGTTTTCTCTATTTCTCCGGTTCATAGAGATTTGGTTGTATTTGGGTTCCTGATCAGGCCTTGTTGTCGGGACCCATCTTTCCTGCTTTCAGTAGCTGTTCTAGGTTTTAGCTTCTCCCTAAGTCTAGCTTAAGGGGGGGTGTTAGAGTAAGCGGGTCTTTACTTGATTAATTAAACAACATTTGTTTAATTAATTAAGTTCCCCTTTATCTCTTTTACACTTCAGCTAACATCAGGTGCAGAATAGAATTAATTATTATGTGCAAGCCTAGGGTTTTCCCTTTTAGGGTTTCTTGACCTATTAGAGGTTGAATACTTTTCTTTGTATCATTATTCTATTAGACATTTTTATGAATACAGAGCTCTCATCTTCTTGAGCATTTCCTGTGTATTTGGTTTTTCTCTGTTGCTTCTGTTATCACTGATTAAAAATGGACTTTTCTTTTCCCATAATTGGCTATGATTTTTTGAAATCTTGAGTAAGGTGCATTTTCAATTGCTTCAGCTCTATGTTAGGTCTTAAGGGTTTAGGGTTTTTGGATTTTAAATTGACTAATGTCTGATAAAAAACCCTCTGGTTTCTATTCTTTCATTACTTTATCCACTTAAGTAATGGGTCATGGGATTGTAGGAAGTGTCCCCCCTTGTTTTTTTGCATAGGCGGTCATGTGAATTAATCACAAAAATTTATGCCTTATGTGTATCCCTCCTAAAGTTGTCGGGCCCAGTAAGTAGTGTGCATCTCGCAGATGGATCTATGGCTTTCACTATTTCGCTAGGCGAAGTTGCACGTGGTTTAAAGCCAACGAAGTTGCGAAAATGACATGGCATGCCAACTAGGCGGTCTAGCTGGTCAATAAGGTGAGTAGAATGGTGGCATGCGGCATAAGCTACAACAGTCAGCAAGTCAAGATTAAAGGTTAAAGGGCGGGTCCCAGAGGCGAGTCAGATCGCAGGATGGGAGATGACCTAGCAGATATAGGTGTCAAGAATTAATCGGAGCCCAGTGCTTTCTCTCAGCAAATGAAAAAATGACATGTAAGCTCTGAAGGTGAATGGACGCCAGGTGTTCAAAGTTAAGTCAGAGGGCCCACCCCTCCCAGAGTCTATTCAGATGGTTAAGCACCGAGCAACTAGAAAATGATCTGACGACTCGCGCTATTTCGCAAGGGTAAGATGCTCGTGCTTTATACCCTACGAAATAGCGAAAGTAAACGAGGACCGTCCATGTGCCATGATAGATGATAACGTGTCCATGGACACGTGGCCTTAGAAGAAGCCATGGGCCCACCAAGGTGGAACCGGCAGTATAAAAGAAAGACATGCGACCGAGGTTGAGTTGAATGCAAAAAGTCTTTCAAAGCCAGTAGTCGAGCGCCACGTGGTAGCACGTAGTCAATAAAGAAGCGGGACCTAGTGCGGAGCCAAGGCTGTTAGTGTAACGACCGATCAAGTCTCATTTGATCGGACGGCCCGCGTTATTTCGCGAAGGTGAAGTGCTCACATTTTAATTCCTGCGAAATGGCAAAAAGGTTTTTCATTCTTAAAGGCAAAGAGAACATGAAGTGTAAAAGATGATCAAGTATGGTTGATCTAACGGCTGGCGCTATTTCGCACTTGTAAGATGCCTGAAGTATATGCTTAGTGAAATGGTAAAAGTAAAGGAGATTCATCTCGATGCCAGGGTAAATGGTGATGTGTACATGAACATGTGGCTTCCACAGAGATTGAAGGTGCCAAGGTGGAACTGACAGTTTTAAAAGGGGGTATAATATGCGGATGACTCAGATTTAAACTTAATAAGTTTCCCTGGGCAAATGGTTAGGTGCTATGTGGTATCTAGTAACCAGAGGAGGAGCGAAGTAAGCAAGTCAGTATAAGAGTCTTCACTTAAAGGAAAATCAAGTGTGGTTTGATCTGACGGTTGGTGCTATTTCGCAGCCTAAAGTTGAATACAAATTAAGTAATGCGAAATAGCGAAAACCCGGTAGCTGTCAGGTGAAGGTGCGGTTAGTGAAAAGGTTAACTGTCCAGGTAAAGGTTAAAGGCTGTATAGTTTGGGTCCCATCCGACGCCTGGCATAGTTTCACGAAGGTAAAGTGCTCACTCGATAACACTTGCAAAATGGTGAAACGAAATAGGGCTTAGTGAAAAGGGTAGAAGCACTAAGCCAGGGTAGAAGTACTAAGACAGTGAAAAGAGAAAATGCATGGGCGTTGTGACCCATTGGAGCGAAAATTTTGAATTCTTTCATGAATTCAATTCTGAAGGGACGTCCAAGCATGTGGAATCAATGTCGGAGTTAAGAGCCCAGCCGCCATATATGATCTCGTATCAATTGAATTGAGATATCATTCTGAAGTGCACTTGTAAAGAAACAGTTGTAGAGCGGACTTCTTCAATTTCAGAGTTAATTCCTTCGAGTACAAGCAGGTTTCTCTATACTCTTGTTCAACCATTATTTTTTAATTGTGTGTGTTTTACTGAGGTTTTAATTTGTCATAGAACAATTGAGGGAGATTGTTGAATCGCTTGCTTGATTTTCTGAAAGATATGGCACCTAAAAGGGAGTTCTCAGGAAAAGTCAATTATCATGAGAGGGCCATTTGTGATGATTTCCTTGAATAGTTGATGTTGTCAACTAATGTGGCTTCCAAAATGAAAGAATTGGTGCCAAGAGCTTCTCGCCTGAAAATAGGAGAGGGTTTATATGATAAAGGGAATTGGTTAAGAGACCCTCAAGTAGGGATGTCTGGGTTAGGATTATTCAAGGTTGGGTTCAGTATGAGAAATTCTCTAGCCCCTCAGAACAGTATATGGGAATTGGATGTTGGAAAGTTGGTGGTTCTAGGGGTTTTCTTTGATGTAGATCTTCTGACTCAGATTGCACATAGCTATGACCCAACTTCAAGAAATGTAAAGGATATCAGTGGGAAGACCCTCATTGAAATTAACAATGAGGAATTCAGGAATGCCTTTGGGTTAAGTGAATACATTAATTTTCTGGAGCCTATTGATTTTAAATCACTAGCTCAGGTGTATAATGTGCAAAGAAATCACCTAAGAAATGGGCCTCTCAAAGAATTCTTTTTGAAGATAGGCAGGTTGAGTGTTGTGGGACCTAATACTAAAGAGCCCTTCTCTCCAAATTTGTTTACCCTTAGAGCTAAAGGATTATACTGGTCACTCTACCAAATCCTAGGGGAAGATGCTGAAGCGAGTATGCCCACTCATTACATGTTGATGGTTGCTTAGATTTTGAATCCTTCTGTGGCAATAACTTTTGATTATGCTTCTTTTATAACTGATGCTATCCATAATGGATTGATAGGGATCAGGAACGGGAAAGTAGATAGGCCTTTCGGGTGGTACTCCCTTCTTATGCATTTGTTTTTATTCAAGGGAGGTGACTATTTTGCAAGTGGGATGGACCTTGTAAAAGAGAAGGATGGAGAAAAGATGCCAGTGCAATTATGGAGCACAGTTCTATCATGGGATAGAGAAGATGCAAGTTTTCTAAGGTTTGATAAATATTTTGCATCAAAAATCTGGACCCTTATCTGTTTGGAAAACCCAAGAGTCCCTAAGGCACTTTTGGAAATCATTAGGCCACAAGAGTTTGTAGAGGACATAAAAATTGTCCATAATTGGGGTGATATTTACCTATACCCTGTTTCCATAGTTTTCAGAATATATGGTTTCACAGGTACCCCATTTTTGTTACCTTATCAGGTCCCTCATAAAGTGGGAATTGCAGAAATACTTAGGCAGATCGGTGCTGTGCAAGAGGCAGAATTGACAGGTAGAGGTAAAGGGACGATTTTCCCTACAATTACCGTGGCACAACAATTTGTAATAACCAAAGGAGGTTGGAAATGTTTTGGAGATTTCCTCCAGCCATATCATTTATCAACTGTAGTCTCTCGGTGTGCTGACCCTGAAGATTTTTTCAATGGTATGTTTAGGAAGAGGGCTGTATGCAAAGCTAAACCCCATCAATTTTAGTTCCCTGAGGACGTCATCAGGAATGAATTTGATTTGGATGAACAAGAGCTAAGAAAAGAAAATTGGATAGCCTATAAGAAGGCCTTAGACTTGGTGCACCAACTTGACATAAGCTATGAACCTTTGTCTATCTTTTACCCCTTTGTAGAGAAGATGAAGTTTTTGATTCTTAGTTTTGAGGAGGTGATGCAAACACTAAAAGAAAAGAGGGAGGTTGTAATCAAGAATAACCCTGAGAAAGAAAGATTGATTTTGAATATGTCTGCATCTGCTAGGCCGATCCCTCTGGGTAATTATATGTTACATAAGAGGTCTAATTATAGTGTACTTATGCCTGCTTCAGGGGAGTCCTCTACCTCTAGAGGTAAAAGGAAGATACACGATGTCATTGACATCCCTAGTAGCCCAAAGAAAAAAAGAGTGGGAAAAGAGGTACAACCTGAAGAACATTTGTACTCCCCATCTCAATCACCTGTCCATATAGGAGATGAATAGGCAGCAACTAAGCAACTATTGCATTTTGGCAGTCTAGGGGAAATTGCCTACACCTATGATGAAGTAGAGGAAGGAATGCTAGAAGAGCCCTTAGCTGCTGCAATGAATATCACCACTAGTGAATTCAAAGGCCAAGAATGGGATCCTGAGATCAAGCGAGCTAGTGAAGATTTCTTAGCTGATGACAAGTTCATCACATCAGAAGCATTCATGCAATTTGTTTGGAAGCAGAGCATTGATAAATACAATGCAAGGTGCGAGAAAAGGAAGGGTGAGCTGCCTCATAAAGACCCAGCTACAGTTGAGGAAGAAATAAAGTAAGAAATGGTTGAAGAATTTAAGACCATCACTCCTCAGCAAGGAAGAGACATGGTGGCGAAGGCTGGGGTACTTATTCTCCCCAAATGGGATATAGCAGATGCTCTAGTCTTGGACGTAGTAAGAAAGGAGACTAAACCTAAGGAGGGAGTCACTTTTTATAAAGACAATGCTGCATTAGTCATGTGGTCTCTGAAAAGAGATGAAAATAAGAAGAAAAAGGACACCTCAATGTCAAGTTACCTTGGGGGGATGATGGTAAAGAGGGTGTAGACTACTGGAATAGTGGAAGCTGCTAGCACTGTACTAGAAACTGCAAAATTTAGTGTTGCAGTAGCAGAAAGGGAAGCTAAGGAAAAGGTAGATCTCCAGGTTAAATTGGAGACAATTTTGAAAGCTTACACTAATGCTCAAGAAGAGGTAAGGAACAAAGATAGCATTATTGCTAAATTGCAGAAGCAACTAGTAGGACAACATCATCATGGTGAATCCTTAACACTGATGATCTCATGTTCTCCTGCCAGACCTCCACCTACCAGCCCTATTATTGAGTTCCCACCGTCTCCAGCACCTTCTAGCTCCCAAATGATTGAGATTACTCCTCAAGAGTTATAGAATCTAAAACAGGCCAAAGCCATGTATGCAAAGAAGTATGAGGATAGAGTGAAGGCCACTGTCACTAGTTTTGCAGATACCATGAATGCCTCATTTCTATACAATAACGTAGGTAAAATTTTGGATATATGGAATGAGCTCAGGGGAGACAAGGCCATATTGACACCAATTTTTGACAAATGGAGGCCTAGGGAGCTTGATTTAGAGTTTATGTGTGCATCTTGTGATGAAGCAAGGGCCAATCGTATCATTAGATCCACTTCTGACATCACTAAAGATTTAGTACAATTGGCAACAGGGGTGGATAATGTTGACAGGAAAGTCAACTTGTGCAAAAAGGAATATGCTGATTAAGTTTTTGAGTTGCTCCCATGAGTTTTTGCTAGTCCATATCAACTGAAGGACAAACAAATGTGGCTTAAGGAGGTAGAAGCCAAACTGTCAGCAAGAATTAAGGGAATTATTGATCTAGATGATGTTTCCTTCTTTGTTTTGACAATACAAGAGATAGAGAAAATTAAGACACATTATGGTTTTCTCAATTTAGAAGTCAACAAAATGAGAAACTCTTGGAAAAGGTTGACCAAGGCTAAGAATAAAGTGATTAATTTCTCATGGCCGACCGATGATGTGTATGATGAGTGGACAACAAAATATGCCACTCATGATCTGGAACAGTTAGAGAGCGCTCCTGAAAAGATAGAAGAAGTTACAACCGAACAGCCTGTTGAAGAAGTGATAGAGGCCGAAAAGAACTTGTAACTGTTTTTGTGAGAAGCTTTGTAACTTCTTTGTTTTTGAAAGAAATGATTGTAACAAACTCTCCTCGAAAAGTCCGAAGCTTTGTGCATCCATGTCGTTATAAATGGATACCAGAACTAGAGAGAGAGGGATTGCAAAGAATTGTAAGAAAATGCTGCAGAAATTTATTTGAGCTTTTCTGAGTCTAATGTGGAATATTCAAAAGCTTCTTGTAATACTTTTCTTAAGATAATATCAATATACAGAGCATCGGTTTTGAGTAAAGCTTTATGTCATCTTCAAATGTGTTTACAATTTGTTTACTATTTTCATTTTGAATAATCTAGGGTTATTTTGTTTGAATGGGGTAGCAAGGCTATTATCAGTAGATGTGCTCGTTGGCTTTTCTCTTTAGGAGGGAAATTAAAGATGCGGGGATCACTCCTACCAGTAAAATTTTTGGAGGGAACTTTGAATCTTGATGATCATAGTTTAATGTGGTATGCATAAATTCTTATAAGTGTTAGGCATGTATAAGGATTAATAGAAGCCAAGCCAATGGGATGCGTAAAGATATTTTGTTTGGGGAGTATTATCTGAGTTTAGATGACTCTGTGACCTTGGATAAGGCACTGGTATTGATTGAAGTTGTTTATTGCATGTTTTGTTGATCAAAATACTGAATACGAGTATAATTTTCATTCTTTTGTTTCAGTTAGTTTCAAGGTGAATAGATCCACTGGTTTTCTGGACTGGTTTGCTGTGGATTTATCTTTTGAAAGTGTGAATCCAGTTCACAAAGGTATACCCGCCTGGACTCTGAATAAGTCCAAAGTGTAGAAGGTTAAATCAAACCTTGTCATATGTTGTCCTAAGAGTTTCCTTCCCTTTAACATCTCTCTTGCATAGAGTTTGATCATCTTATTATAAGGATGTTGAAGTGAGTTAGATTTTGAAGAAAACAAAAGTGGTGACTCTAGTGGGGAGAGTCACAATAAGGATATAAACACAGATTTGTGTTAAGGCTTATAAAGAAAATTGTTGTGTGATTGTGGATTAGATTGCTTGTTTTCATAATTCCCATAGTTTTGTGGGTGGCGACTCTGTTAGTTTTTGAACCAGTCCTTGTGAGATAGAAATATTTCTAAAAGGAAGACAAGCGAGATGCAAGGAGCAAAAAACACAAGATCATTCATGAAGAAACATGCTCATGAAACCTTGCAAGAAGGTCTGCCAGAATAGTCACGAAGAGGCCAGAAGAAGTTAGTGCTTCACGAACCATCAAATGGTTCTTGGGTACAGAAAAACAATAATACTGGTAATATGCCTGATCGACCTGTTTATGCAAAGTCTAATTCATCTTCCAGAGATTCAGAACATGATATATTAGGTTTCCATTTAGGATTGTTTGGAAATATTGATAATGCACCTATTTTAAATCAAGATTTATCTCATGTTAGTGTTTCTGCAAGAGATAGAACCAGTTCAAATGCAATTAGGCACTCTGTTCCCAGGACAATAGATGGGAACATTAGTTTGATTGACATAGATCAAGTTAATGCTTCAGACTCTAAAGAAAACTTCCCTGATGAGGATAAAGTGTCTCAAGAGATTGAAGACTTAAATAGAAGAGTCCACCACTGAATCTCCCTAAGAGCCCAAAAGGAAGCAAATAAGGAGAAGGAAGTCAAAGCCAAATTAATGGAAAGGGATAGGCTTCTTAGAAAGATAGCTAATCTTGAAGTACTTGCTAAGGAGAAAGAAAAGAGTGATGAGGAAGGCCCTGTGATTAGAGATTCTAATTCCCAAAACGAAACAAGCTTGTAAGTCAGTAGTTCAACCAACTAGGGAAGTATTTAATGACTCCCAGCTTCCTAGAGCTAATATGGATAAAGGAAAACAGAAATGGGTAGATGATGGAATAGAATCTAAAACTACAGAAGAGATCTCTCACAAGCTTTTAGCACATGAGAGAGAAATGGAAAGGATGAGGAAAGAAAAGGAAGAACTCTAGATGGAACTAGAAAAGGCTGAGTTAGAAGCAGCTAATTAAGAAGTAAAAAGAAAGATCAATTACTTAAAGGCTCCCCCTATTACATTTCCATCAGAAGATCTTAGCAAGCCTAATCCTCAACACATTTCCCTCCCTCAGGCCAATACTCAACCTGCAGTGCAAGCTAATATTGCCTTAGTAAGTCAAATCCCTGTGAATAAACAGTACACTCAAATACCACAATCTCCAATCCCAAAAGTTAAAATGACCATGGGAAATAATAATGCTATTACCCCTTTTCAAAGAAGACCAATCAATTTAGAACAATATATACAATTGTTCTTTGATGGGATCCCGAGATATCCAAACCATGTTCCTACTGAGTTAAGAGATAGACTCCATAAATTTGCTAGGAACAATGCAATTAGTGCTGAGGAGCATCTGAAATCCTTTGGGGATCTAATAAACGATTATGAGATAGTAGATGAAGATGTGATTATGAAACTATTTGTTCAATCCCTGGTTGATGATGCAAGAGATTGGTACAGAGGTCTCCCGGTTAATAGCATAGGGTCATGGGAAGATTTTAAAAATTGTTTTCAAGAGCAGTATGGTGACAAGAATAATGTGAGTTTCATGCTAAATGAATTCAACAATATCAGAAAATCTGAAAATGAAATGGTCACTGATTTCAATGCCAGATTCCAGAAGGCCATGCACAATTGTATCAAGTGATGAGGTTAGATGATAACATGTGTCTTAATACATATTACAATACATTTGATTCTAAGATGGCCTATATCTTGAGAGATAAGAACCCACATAACTTGAGAGATGCTTTTAGAATTGCCATAAATGTAGAAAGTAACAGAAAAGCATCTGGGAAGTTAGGAAGAAGGACAGATGGTAGATTATGGCAAGAAACCAAACAACAACCTAATAAAGTTGCTAAGGAGGATGATAAGATAGAGAAATTGGTTACTGCCATGAAAGATTTGACTACCAAGGTTAACAAAAATGATAAACCTCATTATAATTGGCAGGATAGACCCCCTAGATTGCATGATATGCCATATAATACCAATTGGAAAGATGGCAAGCCCCAAATTGACAAGCCCAAAATTGCCCAAAGTCAGGACACTCCAGATCCCTTAAAAGGGAAAACTGTTCACAATATAGAAAATACTCCCTGGTGTATTTCTTCTAATGGACCACATTCTCCTCATTAGTGTGCAGTGGCTCAGGCTCTTGAAGAATCTATGAGACCAGAAGCAGAGCCTGACATTAATATGTTTGAAATCATCATAGAAAGTGATGAGGAATCTATGCAAAGTAGATACAGTGATGTGCTAGATAATGAAAGGTTAGTGCAAGGACAATTAACCTTAGATTGGCATCCTAAATTGAATGTAGTAACAATTGAGGATGAAGAGGTTCATCTTAGGAGGCCTAGTGAGGAAGAAGTTAGAAATCTCACTAAAGCTGCCATTGCCAAAGAAAAGCACAATTATAACCTGAGAATCACCAAGAGAGATACTGATCAGGGTGAGCCAGGTTCTATGTTCGTAAAGGAAGTCACTAAAAAGGGGGCATCAAGTAGTGCTACCACCGTTCCTAAGGTCGGTCAAGAAAAAGGGGAACAAGTTAAAGATGTACCCAAAGGCAAAAATGATAAAAATGTTGGTGATATACAAGAAGCAGCAACAGTGAAAAAGGCAAGTCAGTTCAAGACAGAAAGAGTTAGAGCTAACACTGAAACATGCAATAGTTCTACATTTGACATGGCCCAAGCTCTTACTCAAATGAAGGTCACTGTTCCATTAGTAGAATTACTAAAGATTAAAGAACATAAGGATGCAACTTTGTCTCTATTCTCTAGTACATCTGATAGTGACACAACCTTACCCACCGGTTCAACTGGAATTGGAAAGGATCAAGAGTTCCAAACCCCTGAGGTTTATGTTGGAACCATTATCACTCAAGAGCCTTCACAGGTAGATCCCTTCTATGTTACCCTGTTAGTCAATAACTGGCTGATTAAAAACTGCATGATAGATTTAGGAGCTGCTGCTAATGTAATGCCCTATGGTGTTATGAAAGAATTATGACTATCAGTAACCACTATGTATGGGAAGTGCTATGCCATGGATAACAGAGAAGTGCCTGTGATAGGCACAATGAAAGATGTTGAGGTAAAAATAGCAGCATTCCCTGATGCCACTTATAAAATGGATGTTATTGTTGCTGACACTAAACCCCATTACGATATGTTACTTTCCAGACAATGGGCAGCAGCAGTAGGTGGAAATGTTCAACTGGACTTATCCTATGCTACCATTCCAATTAATGGAAGTTAGGTCAAATTGTACAGAGAGCCACGAGCTCCTAGGGTAATTGAAAATGTAGACCCTAGTATGCTCAACTGTATGATTAATATAGACCTAGATAACTTTAGGCTTCAACCAATTCTACCTCAACTGAAGAATACTGACCCTATTGTGGTTGAATTACAAGCGCAACAGTGTGGACTATGGCAGATGTATTTTGATGGAGCTTGCTCCAAGGCAGGATCAAGAGCAGGGGTTCTTTTTGTGTCCCCATCTGGTATAACTTTTAAGTATTCATTTTTGTTGGCATTCCAGTGCACAAATAATACTACAGAATATGAAGCCCTATTATTGGGACTTGAGGTTGCAAAAAGGCATGGAATCCAACTGTTGAAAGTGATGGGGGATTCATAATTGGTTGTCTCTCAGGTGAGATCTAAATATGCATCCAAGAATGATAGATTAAAGCAGTATAAGCATGCTATTTGGGATGTTATTGAACATTTTGATGCATTTTCTATTAATTGGATAGAGCGAGCAAAGAATATTATGGCAGACTTCCTAGCTAATGTTGCTTTGAAAAATGATGATGCAACACTAACCGGTATCTCCACTATGGAAATAAAATCTAGGCCTGCTATTCCTGACAATGTGTACAATTGGCAAGTTTTTGCTGATGATGAAGACATTCTTAGGTTTATTCAATGTGTTGATGATTATGATGGACAAAAGATTGATTGTAATGCATTGGTGGAAGTGGTAGACAATAGAGAGACAATATTTGGAAATGATTTGGTCCAGTTGGAAACTAATGAAATACCTAAAGGGCTGGTAGAGCTGGAGAGCATGTTCAATTACAATGATAGTCACTTACGTCAGCAATCTACCACCAAATTGGAAGAATTAGAGGAGGTAAATTTGGGGACTGAATCATCCCCTAAGTTAGTATATATTGGCAAAAAATTACCTTCTCATGTCAGGACTAACCTTATTAATTTATTGAAAAGGTATAAACATGTTTTTGTTTGGTCTTATGAAGACCTAAAGGCGTATAGACAAGATCTTTTTCAGCATGAGTTTCCTTTACTTCCAGATGCTAAGCCTTTTAAGCAAAAACAAAGACCTATTAACCCCTTATTAGAAGTTAAGATGCAGCAGGAGCTAACTAAATTAAGAGAAGGGGGGATTATCAGACCTATAAGGCATTCTTCATGGGTCTCCAATCTGGTATCTGGTCCTAGTAAGGAAGAAGAATGGGGACATCAGATTGTGTGTAGATTTTAGGAATTTAAATGTTGCTTTCTTGAAGGATAATTACTCATCCCCAAACATGGAAGCCATGCTACAAAGAGTGATAGGATGCGACCTTTTATCCATGATGGACGGTTTCTCAGGATACAATCAAGTGTTAGTGAAGGAATCTGAACAATTCAAAACTGCCTTTACTACTCCATGGGGAACATATGTTTATGTGAGAATGCCATTCGGGTTGAAAAATGTTGGAGCTACATTTCAAAGAGCCATGGATGTAGCTTTCAAAGAATTCATTAACACCATCATGGTGGTTTATCAAGATGACTTAACTTGTTTCTCTAAGAAGGCTGATGATCATTGTGGACATCTGGAAAAGGTGTTCAATAAATCCTTGGAATTCAGTGTATCATTAAATCCCAAGAAATGTCATTTTGGTGTCACTAAAGGAAAGCTATTGGGACACATAGTTTCCAAGGAAGGGGTAAGGATAGACCCTGAAAGAATTGAAGCAATCAATAAGGTGTCTGAACCAAAAAATGTGAAAGGTATTCAATCTTTTTTAGGCAAAGTAAATTTTGCTAGGAGATTCATTGCAAACTTTGCAGAGATAGTGAAGCCTATTGTCAAGCTCCTCAAGAAGGATATCAAATTTTGTTGGGATCAAGAAGCCTCAAAAGATTTTGCTGAAATTAAGAAGGCAATCCAGGAAGCACCAGTGTTGAAATCTCCTGATTACAGTAAACCTTTTTCTTTGTTTTCCTTCGCTTCATATCATACAGTAGCAGCAGTATTGTTACAAAAAGATGAGGAAGGATATGAACATCCTATAGCCTTCTATAGCAAGTCTTTGTAAGCAGCAGAACTGAAATATGAGACCATGGAGAAACAAGCTTATGCTCTAGTTAAAGATGTTAAGGCTTTTAGGCCGTACTTAGTGAATGCAAATATCATTGCCTATGTCCCACATGCTGCAGTTAAGGATATTCTATCTCAGTCCAAGGTTATCGGGAAGAGATGTAGATGGATCAACAGAATTCAAGAATTCGACTTGGAAATAAAGATCACCAAATTAGTGAGAGGTTTAGGTTTGGCTAAGCTCATGACTGAGGCTAATCTCATGAATGTAGAAGTACATAATGTTGAGGTTAGAGATGCTTTAGTCACTAGTATTGAGAGGCAACCTTGGTACTCAGAGATAGTCCAATTTTTAAGAGGTGCTACATTCTTAGAAGAAATGACACATAATCAGAAAAGAACTCTAAAACTCAAGTCCCAAAAATATGTGCTCATTCAGGGTGATGTTTTCTGGAGGAAAAGAGATGGAGAGCTACTAATGTGTTTGGATGAATTCCAAGCTAAACAGGTGTTGACTGAAATGCATGATGGAGTATGCAGAGGTCACTACTCTGCTAAGACTACTATTGGTAAGATAATCCGGGCTGGATACTATTGGCCCACTCTATTTAAGGATACTCATGCATATGTTCAGAAATGTAACCCATGTCAGAAATTCTCATCCAAGCTGAAGTATGAAGGAGCCTTACCCCTAAATCCAGTCTCTGTAGAAGCTCCTTTTGTCCAGTGGGGCATTGATTTTATTGGAGAGATTGTTGAGAGGTCAGGGAGAGGTCACAGATGGATCATAGTGGCCATTGATTATTTCACAAAATGGATAGAAGCTATCCCTACAAGAGGAGCTACTAGTAAAGTTGTCATTGATTTCCTGATGGATAATGTTGTAACTAGATTTGGAACACCTGCAAAATTGGTGATGGATAATGCTATGTGTTTCAGATCAGAAGAGTTTGTAGGATTTTGTACGAGTCATAGTATACTCATGTCCTACTCTTCACCTTATCACCCTCAGCGGAATGGGCAAGCAGAATCCAGCAACAAAAGCCTTTTGAACATCATTAAGAAAATCCTGGAAGAGAATAAAAGATCTTGAGATCAAAAATTGAAGTTAGCTCTATGGGCAGATAGAATAATAGTTAAGAAATCCATTGGAATGTCACCTTTTGAATTAGTCTATGGTGCCCAAGCCAGATTGCTAGTAAACAATCTTCTTCTAGTTTATAAGTTTTTGCAAAATGAGGACATGGAGATATATGAACCTATGAAAATAGAATGATCCAAATTGTAGAGATGGAAGAGCTTAGAACTTTTGCCCATAAGAGAAATCAGAAGATCTAGTTGCAGTCAAAATACCTTTTTGATAAAAGGACATCACTAAGGAAATTTCAAGTTGATGACATGGTTCTTCAGTGGAATGCAAAATGACAGGATAAGGGAAAGCACAAGAAATTCGAGTCACTGTAGATTGGCCCTTTTGTGGTTTGTGACTTAAATGGTAAGGATTCATATTTCTTGAAGAATTTGAATGATGAAATACAGGAATTTCCAGTGCATGGACAATTCCCGAAGCATTAT
This sequence comes from Cryptomeria japonica, assembly GCF_030272615.1. Lineage (NCBI taxonomy): Eukaryota > Viridiplantae > Streptophyta > Pinopsida > Cupressales > Cupressaceae > Cryptomeria > Cryptomeria japonica. The sequence goes on along the minus strand of NC_081413.1, from coordinate 68,867,366 downwards.
TTCTCTTAATGTCCATGCACAGTAGGTCCTTTGTTTGTACATATTTTGTTTCCTTCTTGTTTTTTTTGTTTGGGATTGTGTTTTGGTCTGTTTCTCGAGAGTTTCTGAGTTTTCTTGTGTTGACCTTGCGATCAACCATCCCCAGTCAGAGCCACTGTTATCACTGATTAAAAATGGGCTTTTCTTTTCGCATAATTGGCTTCGATTTTTTGAAATCTTGAGTAAGGCACATTTTCAATTGCTTCAACTCTGTGTTAGGTCTTGAGGGTTTAGGGTTTTTTGATTTTAAATCGCCTAATGTCTGATAAAAAACCCTCTGGTTTATTTTCTTTCGTACTTTATCCACTTAAGTAATGGGTCATGGGATCATAGGAAGTGTCCCCCCTTGTTTTTTTGCCTAGGCAGTCATGTAAATTAATCGCAAAAATTTATGCCTTATGTGTATCCCTCCTAAAGTTGTCGGGCCTAGTAAGTAGTGTGCATCTCATAGATGGATCTACAACTTTTTCTATTTTGCTAGGCGAAGTTGCGCGTGGTTTAAAGCCAGTGAAGCTGCGAAAATGACATGGCATGCCAACTAGGCGGTCTAGCTAGTCAATAAGGTGAGTAGAATGGTGGCATGTGACATAAGCTACAACAGTTAGCAAGTCGGGATTAAAGGTTAAAGGGCGGGTCCCAGAGGTGAGTCAGATCACAGGATGGGAGATGACCTGGCAGATACAGGTGTCAAGAATTAATCGGAGCCCAATGCTTTCTCTCAGCAAATGAAAAAATGACATGTCAGCTCTGAAGGTGACTGGACGCCAGGTGTTCAAAGTTGAGTCAGAGGGCCCACCCCTCCTGGAGTTTATTCAGATAGTTAAGCACCGAGCAACTAGAAAATGATCTGACAACTCGTGCTATTTCGCAAGGGTAAGATGCTCATGCTTTATACCCTACGAAATAGCGAGGACCATCCACGTGTCATGATAGATGATAACGTGTCCATGGACACGTGGTCTTAGAAGAAGCCGTGGGCCTGCCAAGGTGGAACCGGTGGTATAAAAGAAAGACACATGACCGACATTGAGTTGAATGCAAAAAGTCTTTCAAAGCCACTAGTCGAGTGCCACATGGTAGCACGTAGTCAATAAAGAAGCGGGACCTAGTGCGGAGCCAAGGCTGTTAGTGTAACGACCGATCAAGTCTCATTTGATCAGACGGCCCACGTTATTTCGTGAAGGTGAAGTACTCGCATTTTAATTCCTGCGAAATGGTGAAAAGGCTTTTCGTTCTTAAAGGCAAAGAGAACATGAAGTGTACAAGATGATCAAGTATGGTTGATCTAATGGCTGGCGTTATTTCATGCTTGTAAGATGCCTGAAGTATATGCTCAACAAAATGGCAAAAGTAAAGGAGATTCATCTCGATGCTAGGGTAAATGGTGATGTGTACATGAACACGTGGCTTCCATAGAGATTGAAGGTGCCAAGGTGGAACCGACAGTTTTAAAAGGGGGTATAATATGCGGCTGAATCAGATTTAAACTTAATAGGTTTCCCTGGGCAAATGGTTAGGTGCCATGTGGTATCCAGTAACCAGAGGAGGAGCGGAGTAAGCAAGTCAGTATAAGAGTCTTCGCTTAAAGGACAATCAAGTGTGGTTTGATCTGACAGTTGGCGCTATTTCATGGCCTAAAGTTGAATGCAAATTAAGTAATGCGAAATAGCGAAAACCCGGTAGCTGTCAGATGAAGGTGCGGTTAGTGAAAAGGTTAATTGTCCAGGTAAAGGTTAAAGGCTGTACAGTTCGGGTCCCATCCGATGCCTGGCATAGTTTCGTGAAGGTAAAGTGCTCACTGGATAACACTCACGAAATGGCGAAATGAAATAGGGCTCAGTGAAAAGGGTAGAAGTACTAAGCCAGTGTAAAGACCGATCAACTCTCATTTGATCGGATGACCAACGTTATTTCGTGAAGTAAAGTTGCCAAGAAATTAAGTTTTGCGAAATAGCAAAAAGAGAAAATGCATGGGTGTTGTGGCCCGTTGGAGCAAAAATTTTGAATTCTTTCATGAATTCAAATCTAAAGGGATGGCCAAGCATGTGGAATCAATGTCGGAGTTAAGAGCCCAGCTGCCATATATGATCTCGTATCAATTGAATTGAGATATCATTCTGAAGTGCACTTGTAAAGAAGCAGTTGCAGAGCAGACTTCTTCAATTTCAGAGTTAATTCCTTCGAGTACAAGCAGGTTTCTCTATACTCTTGTTCAACCATTATTTTTTAATTGTGTTTGTTTTACTGAGGTTTTAATTTGTCATAGAACAATTGAGGGAGATTGTTGAATCACTTGCTTGATTTTCTAAAAGAGATGGCTCCTAAAAGGGAGTTCTCAGGAAAAGTCAATTATCATGAGAGGGCCATTTGTGATGATTTCATTGAACAGTTGACGTTGTCAACTAATGTGGCTTCCAAAATGAAAGAATTGGTGGCAAGAGCTTCTCACCTGAAAATAGGAGAGGGTTTATATGATAAAGGGAATTGGTTAAGAGACCCTCAAGTAGGGATGTCTGGGTTAGGATTATTCAAGGTTGGGTTCAGTATGAGAAATTCTCCAGCCCCTCAGAACAGTATATGGGAATTGGATGTTGGAAAGTTGGTGGTTCCAGGGGTTTTCTTTGATGCAGATCTTCTGACTCAGATTGCACATAGCTATGACCCAACATCAAGAAGTGTAAAGGATATCAGTGGGAAGACCCTCATTGAAATTAACAATGAGGAATTCAGGAATGCCTTTGGGTTAAGTGAATACACTAATTTTCTAGAGCCTATTAATTTTAAATCACTAGCTCAGGTGTATAATGTGCAAAGAAATCACCTAAGAAATGGGCCTCTCAAAGAATTCTTTTTGAAGATAGGCGGGTTGAGTGTTGTGGGACCTAATACTGAAGAGCCCTTCTCTCTAAATTTGTTTACCCTTAGAGCTAAAGGATTATACTGGTCACTCTGCCAAATCCTAGGGGAAGATGCTGAAGCGAGTATGCCCACTCATTACATGTTGATGGTTGCTTAGATTTTGAATCTTTTTGTGGCAATAACTTTTGATTAAGCTTCTTTTATAACTGATACTATCCATAATGGATTGATAGGGATCAGGAACAGGAAAGTAGATAGGCCTTTCAGGTGGTACTCCCTTCTTATGCATTTGTTTTTATTCAAGGGTGGTGACTATTTTGCAAGTGGGATGGACCTTGTAAAAGAGAAGGATGGAGAAAAGATGCCAGTGCAATTATGGAGCACAGTTCTTTCATGGGACAGAGAAGATGCAAGTTTTCTAAGGTTTGATAAATATTTTGCACCAAAAATCAGGACCCTTATGTCTTTGGAAAACCCAAGAGTCCCTAAGATGCTTTTGGAATTCATTAGGCCATAAGAGTTTGCAAAGGACATAAAAATTGTCCATAATTGGGAGAATATTTACCTATACCCTGTTTCCACAGTTTTCAGAATATATGGTTTCACAGGTACCCCATTTTTGTTACCTTATCAGGTCCCTCTTAAAGTGGGAATTGCAGAAATACTTAGGTAGATCGGTGCTGTGCAAGAGGCAGAATTGACAGGTAGAGGTAAAGGGACAATTTTCCCTACAATTACCATGGCACACCAATTTGTAATAACCAAAGGAGGTTGGAAATGTTTTGGAGATTTCCTCTAGCCATATCATTTATCAACTATAGTCTCTCGGTGTGCTGACCCCGAAGATTTTTTCAATGGTATGTTTAGGAAGAGGGCTGTATGCAAAGCTAAACCCCATCAATTTCAGTTCCCTGAGGACCTCATTAGGAATGAATTTGATTTGGATGAACAAGAGCTGAGAAAAGAAAAGTGGATAGCCTATAAGAAGGCCTTAGACTTGGTGCACCAACTCGACATAAGCTATGACCCTTTGTCTAGCTTTTACCCCTTTGCAGAGAAGATGAAGTTTTTGATTCTTAGTTTTGAGGAGGTGATGCAAACACTAAAAGAAAAGAGGGAGGTTGTAATCAAGAATAACCCTGAGAAAGCAAGATTGATTTTGAATATGTCTGCATCTACTAGGCCGATGCCTCAGGGTAATTATATGTTACATAAGAGGTCTAATTGTAGTGTACTTATGCCTGCTTCAGGGGAGCTCTCTGCCTCTAAAGGTAAAAGGAAGATACACAATGTCATTGACATCCCTAGTAGCCCAAAGAAACAAAGAGTGGGAAAAGAGGTACAACTTGAAGAACCTTTGTACTCCCAATCTCAATCACCTGTCCATATAGGAGATGAATAGGCAGCAGCTGAGCAACTATTGCAGTTAGGCAGTGTAGTGGAAATTGCCTACTCCTATGATGAAGTAGAGGAAGGAATGCTAGAAGAGCCCTTAGCTGCTAGAATGAATATCACCACTAGTGAATTCAAAGGCCAAGAATGGGATCCTGAGATCAAGCGAGCCAGTGAAGATTTCTTAGCTGATGACAAGTTCGTCACATCAGAAGCATTCATGCAATTTGTGTGGAAGCAGAGCATTGATAAATACAATGCAAGGTGCGAGAAAAGGAAGGGGGAGTAGCCTCATAAAGACCCAGCTACAGTTGAGGAAGAAATAAAACAAGAAATGGTTGTAGAATTTAAGACCATCACTCCTCAGCAAGGAAGAGACATGGTGGTGAAGACTGGGGTACTTATTCTCCTCGAATGGGATATAGCAGATGCTCTAGTCCTTGAAGCAGTAAGAAAGGAGACTAAACCTATGGAGGGAGTCACTTTTAATAAAGACAATGCTGCATTAGTCATGTGGTCTCTGAAAAGAGATGAAAATAAGAAGAAAAAGGACACCTCAATGTCAAGTTACCTTGGGGGGATGATGGTAAAGAGGGTGTAGACTACTGGAATAGTGGAAGCTGCTAGCACTGTACTAGAAACTGCAAAATTTAGTGTTGTAGTAGCAGAAAGGGAAGCTAAGGAAAAGGTAGATCTCGAGGTTAAATTGGAGACAATTTTGAAAGCTTACACTAATGCTCAAGAAGAGGTAAGGAACAAAGATAGCATTATTGCTAAATTGCAGAAGCAACTAGTAGGACAACATCATCATGGTGAATCCTTAACACTGATGATCTCCTGTTCTCCTGCCAGACCTCCACCTACCAGCCCTATTATTGAGTTCCCACCATCTCCAGCACCTTCTAGCTCCCAAATGATTGAGATTACTCCTCAAGAGTTATAGAATCTAAAACAGGCCGAAGCCATGTATGCAAAGAAGTATGAGGATAGAGTGAAGGCCACTGTCACTAGTTTTGCAGATACCATGAATGCCTCATTTCTATACAATAACGTAGGTAAAATTTTGGATATATGGAATGAGCTCAGGGGAGACAAGGCCATATTGACACCAATTTTTGACAAATGGAGGCCTAGGGAGCTTGATTTAGAGTTTATGTGTGCGTCTTGTGATGAAGCAAGGGCCAATCCTATCATTAGATCCACTTCTTACATCACTAAAGATTTAGTACAATTGGCAATAGGGGTGGATAATGTTGACAGGAAAGTCAACTTGTGCAAAAAGGAATATGCTGATCAAGTTTTTGAGTTGCTCCCACGAGTTTTTGCTAGTCCATATCAACTGAAGGACAAACAAATGTGGCTTAAGGAGGTAGAAGCCAAACTGTCAGCAAGAATTAAGGGAATTATTGATCTAGATGATGTTTCCTTCTTTGTTTTGACAATACAAGAGATAGAGAAAATTAAGACACATTATGGTTTTCTCAATTCAGAAGTCAACAAAATGAGAAACTCTTGGAAAAGGTTGACCAAGGCTAAGAATAAAGTGATTAATTTCTCATGGCCGACCGATGATGTGTATGATGAGTGGACAACAAAATATGCCACTCATGATCTGGAACAGTTAGAGAGCGCTCCTGAAAAGATAGAAGAAGTTACAACCGAACAGCCTGTTGAAGAAGTGATAGAGGCCGAAAAGAACTTGTAACTGTTTTTGTGAGAAGCTTTGTAACTTCTTTGTTTTTGAAAGAAATGATTGTAACAAACTCTCCTCGAAAAGTCCGAAGCTTTGTGCATCCATGTCGTTATAAATGGATACCAGAACTAGAGAGAGAGGGATTGCAAAGAATTGTAAGAAAATGCTGCAGAAATTTATCTGAGCTTTTCTAAGTCTAATGGGGAATATTCAAAAGCTTCTTGTAATACTTTTCTGAAGATAATATCAATATACAGAGCATCGGTTTTGAGTAAAGCTTTGTGTCATCTTCAAATGTGTTTACAATTTTGTTACTGTTTTCATTTTGAATAATCTAGGGTTATTTTGTTTGAATGGGGTAGCAAGGCTATTTTCAGTAGATGTGCTCGCTGGCTTTTCTCTTTAGGAGGGAAATTAAAGATGTGGGGATCACTCCTACCAGTAAACTTTTTGGAGGGAACTTTGAATCTTGATGATCATAGTTGAATTTGGTATGCATAAATTCTTATAAGTGTTAGGCATGTATAAGGATTAACAGAAGCCAAGCCAATGGGATGCGTAAAGATATTTTTTTTGGGGAGTATTATCCGAGTTTAGATGACTCTGTGACCTTGGATAAGGCACTGGTATTGATTGAAGTTGTTTATTGCATGTTTTGTTGATCAAAATACTGAATACGAGTATAAATTTCATTCCTTTGTTTCAGTTAGTTTCAAGGTGAATAGATCCACTGGTTTTCTGGATTGGTTTGCTGTGGATTTATCTTTTGAAAGTGTGAATCCAGTTCACAAAGGTATACCCGCCTGGACTTTGAATAAGTCAAAAGTGTAGAAGGTTAAATCAAACCTTGTTATATGTTTCCCTAAGAGTTTCCTTCCCTTTAACATGTCTCTTGCACAGAGTTTGATCATCTTATTATAAGGATGTTGAAGTGAGTCAGATTTTGAAGACAACAACTTCCTTACTTCTCCCTTTAACATGTTTATTCAGCTTGCAAAGATCATTTGGGCTCCTATGGATATTTGTTCTACTTTGCACACTAACGATGTTTTGGAGGAATGCAATATACAAGCCACCTCCTAAGTCGGTAAGAGAATTTATTTCAAGTGTGCTATGTAATAGACATGATGGTTGCATTTGTTATAAGATGCCTTGTTTGGAAGGTTTTTGTGCTATATGTGGTAGTTTGCAACATTTACCAAGATGTGTACATTTTGAGAGTACACATGAAATTGGTAGGAAACTAGTTTCTTTTGGAAAATACAAGATAGTCACATATGGAGTTAAAGATGGAAAAAATTTGAAGAGATGTGAGCTAGTGAAAAATGATATATGTGTAGCTGAATTTATGAAAATGTTTCAAGAGAAACTAGTTTATGAGTACATAATGAATACACATAGAGCTCGATGGTTAGATGATCAATTCAAGTTATGTAAGGACACATTTCCTCTTGGAACCATTGTCTCTATCATTGATTTTTCTGAAAATTATACACTACAACCTCAAAATGAAGTGCAATCTATGTATTATCATTCTACACAAGTTTCTATTTTTGTACACATAGCATTCATGCATGCAAATGATAGAACATAGGAGGATAGAAAGGTTGTAAGAGAGTATCACTTCTACATAAATGATGATCGTACTCATTCATCGGAGTTTGTATAAGGATTCTTTAAAGTTTTCTATGATAGATTAAGGGAAAGGAACATATGATACAACCGACACTTAATATGATTAGATAATTGCACCACACAATTCAAGGATGCAAGGATGTTTTATTGGTTGACAAGGATGCATATGACAAGTGGTGTACAATATTTTTGGAATTTCACTGAGGCTGGACATGGTAAGGGAGAGTATGATGGTGTAGGAGCATGTGTAAAAAGAGCCCTAGCTAGAGAAGAATTGAAGTACGAAGGTGGTGCTGAGTTGATAGATGCAGAAACAATTGCGCGATGGTGTAAGTCTATGATGAGTCTAAGTAATCCAGGTACGTCAATGGTTCATAGATATTTTTGGTTGATCACTGAATATAACATTGAAAACTATCTATATTGTTGTACAGTTGCAAGATTGAGTGACATGCACTCATTTATGAGTTCAAATGCAAGTTCACTAGTAATTTATACGAGACAGATGGTATATTTTTTCTCTTCATGGATGTATTATTTGTGCAAAGAATATGAATCACAAGAGCGGGTTGACAAATGGTCTTGTAGACTGTTGGTCCCCATTGATACATATCAAATTCCCAAAGCACTACAATTAAGCCAGATGGAGACATCAGTGGATTTTGACCATGTATCCGACTTAGTGGATTCAGGTGATTTTTTGAGTTAATTTTTTTGCAAGTATTCTTTTTGGTTCATTTTGTTGTACAACATACTTTATTTCCAGTATTAATTATCACTTTATAAAATGCAGGTCATGTATATGCAAATGTTGCAGAAGAGAACAATGAAGAAGAAACAAATTACTATTTGTGTCGTTGTGTTGAGCCTAAAAGAAAATTGACAACCACAGTCATTGACGGAGAGGGTATTGAGTACCCAATAGGGTCTGTTGTCATGACAAAAACATGTCTTAGGAGGTACCCTATCAAGAATTTTGATGTTTGGTTGTGGGTCAGTGCAAGAAGTTGAGTCCACTATTTGGCCAAAAAGTGGAAGTGTTTTCCCTGATTTTCAGATTTTGTCTCATTTGAGCTTAAATTTTGAAACACTTAGAGATTGAATCTTGGAAAAAGTCAGTAATATAAAAGATAGCCCTATGAGTGTACTTTCCAAATATGTAATTTATTTTAATACCGACATAATAAAAAATAACTTTTTGAATGAAGTTCTAAAAACTATGTTTTAAAAATGCCTGTTTCAGAACCATACCATGCATGTGTACGACCCACACTTTTTGACACAATTAAAATTATTTTCTCAAACCGTTTTGGGAAATGGTTTGTAACACATTGAAGATTGATGAGCATTTTTTTCTATATTTTTTTTTTCTAATTATTATTTTTTAATTAAATTTTTAATGGACGTAATTATCTTTTTAAAAATTTGACGTGTACGACCCACATAATTTGATGTAAACTTAAATTTTATTTATTTTTAAATAGAAAAGAATTTTGTGTAGATTGATGACATAATTTTTATTTCAAAATTCATTAAAATAAAAAAGTTATTAAATTAACAAAATTAGTTAATATTTCAAGTTTATGGACCCAATTTAGTATAAATTAAATGAAAAATAGTTAAAATAATCAATATTTAAATAAATTTACATATTTAGAATCTAGACAGTATAATCTGAAATGGGTTTTAATTTCGTATAAAAATTCTCTAATTAGAGGCACGTAAACTATTTCAGAAGTTCATATTTGTGCTTTCATTCATGGAGATTTGAATTTACAGGTCTATGTCTCAGGTGTGGCCATTCTAGGCCTATCCTGGGCCTAATCCCAAGCCAAGTGACTGGTTGTGGAATCAACTTCCACAAAACGGGGCCCCATTTTATAAACAGGGGCCCGTTCCATTTTTTTGACCATTGGATTTACTAACGGGCCCCCGTTCTTAAATAACCATTACTATAAAAAAAAAAAGACAAATTGCATCAATTTACCACACTATCATTGAAATCCATACTAACAAACATTTTTTACATCATTTGGCAGTAATTTTTAATATTTTTTACACAAATTTCTGAAGAACTCAGTAAAAAGATATTATTTTTTGAAGAGGAGTTTGTAAAGATGGGTTCTAAGCAACGTCAAAAGAAACAAAAGAGGACAATGACAGTAGATGAAATTCAAGCACAAAGAGAAAAGGAGGCAAAATGCCAAAGAGATCGAAGATCACAACAACGATAATTGAATAACACTTCTGAAGCATCTAGTTCAGTGCCCGCTGTAGATGAGACCATTGAAAGATCATGATGGATGCAAGAAATGTAGAACCAAACATGGGTATGACTGTTGATGCAAATGTGAATGTGGATGCCAATTCTGGTATGTTTTTAAATCCCCAAGACTATGATGCCAATCAAATTGCTGATTTAAATGAAGCTGGATATAAATTTCATACACCAATACGAAAAGGAATAAAAAATGAAAATATTACACCACCCTCTCTGAAAAAAATGAATGTAATTTGTTTACTATTGATAGCAATGTGCTAGACAATCTTAATGGGTTAGTTTCTTGGAGACAAATCAGAACACATGCGAATAGATTATATAAACAATTTTTCTATAATAAAAAGTTAGGATTCCAATGTCAATTAATGATACAATTAATAAAAATGTTAAAAATGTGTAAAGTCATGAAAAAAATAGGTATTTATGCAAAACCAAAAAGAAAAGATGAATCATACAAGCAAGTTGTATCTACTGTTGCCAATGCCATCAATTCTATTGGAAAAACAAGTCGATCTAAAGATAAGAATGCAACACATAGAGTTATAACAACTGCTATAGTTGACAAAAAAATTGTTAGTAAAAGAATGTTAAGTGATGTAAGTGGCTATTTGAACTTATATCGTAGAACCTTGTCAAGAGAAGCCAAAAGAAGAGACACAATTGAAATTGATCCACTAAATCATTGTTGGAGTTTTAGTGGTAGACTTCAAAGGTTGGACATGAAATTAAATGATGAAACTAAACAATTAATTGCAAAATTTTGGCATGATAACACTAGAGTTTCATCAAATGCTAGAGATGTTTTAAAGTTAAGGGTGGGATCAAAAATTCATGATCCTCATCCAAAACATCTTCTTGACATGACTCAAACTGAATTCATTAAAAAATTTAGTGATAAATCCGTGTTAATGAATTTACAAATTAGTCAAAGATCATTTGAAAAATGCAAACCCTGGTATGTTAAAATCAATAAACAAAGAATATCTTGTTGTTGTAAAACTCATATTCAGTTTCGTTACTATTATGATGTTTTTTGATATATACGTTGTATGTTGCATGGTAATAATCTTGTGCAGGATTGTGGTGTTTATGTTCCACCTGAAACTATACAAGATTTTATTGGAAGTTTATTTTGTAAACCACCTAATGAACAATTATTTCTTTCCAGTTCATGCATTTATGGCCTTTGCAATTTATGTGGGAACTATTCTTTGATAGGTGAATGTTTGCATGAACATGTTTCATCTGAGTTTGGACAAAAAATGGTTGATGTTAGGAGATTTAAAAATATAGAATACCCTCTAAAGGATGGAAAGATGGGGAAACGTTTAGAATTGATTACATAACAGAATAGTGTGAATACATTTATCAGTGAGTTTAAAAGTCATATTATTCCAAAATATGTGAAACATTACCAACATGCCCGATGGTTTGATGGACAGTTTCGCATATGCAAGAACACATTTCCAATTGGAACAATAGTATCAGTTGTGGATTTTGCAGAAAATTATACTCTAAAACCACAAGAGGAAACTCAATCACAATACTAAAACTCAGTGCAAGTGGCCATATTTGTGCACATTATATATAGACATGACTATGACAGTACAAAAGATAACAATTTTTTTTTGAGGGAGTATCATTTCTATGTTAGTGATAATCGATTACACTCGTCAGAGTTTGTTCAGCATTGCATCGAGGTATTTCATGATAATCTTAAGGAAAGAGAAATTGACATGAAACAACATATGATATGGTAATATATCTGCACTGGACAATTCAAAAATGCAAGAATGTTTTATTGGCTATGTAAAGTTCACAAGATAACCAATGTCCAACATTTATAGAGTTTTTTTGAAGTGGGACATGGTAAGGGGGAACATGATGGAGTTGGTGCCTGTGTAAAAAGAGCTCTTGCTAGAGAACAATTGAAATTCGAGGATGCAATGAAATTCAGAGATTCTCGTGTAGTTGTAGATTGGTGCAATTCAAAGTTGTCAAAAGGATCAACTGAAAACTTTGCAATTCGACGTTTCTTCTGGTTGGTAGAGGAAGATAGTATTCCTATTCAACATGATTGTAATACCATCATTGGATCAGCTAAATGGCATTTACTTAAGAGTTCTAATTCAAACACACAGACTATATTCACAAGATAACTTGCTTTCTTTTGTCAGTTTTGTGTTTCCGGAGATTGGGAATTTTGTGAGAATAAAGAATGGGTTGAAGAATGGAAATAAGGATCATTGACACCGATAGATGAAAATGATCCGCATGAAAGAACTGATGAAGATATGGATTAGATGTTTGCATCAAATGACTATGATCGCATTTCAGATCTTATACAACAAGGTAAAATTGTTTTTGAAATTTGTTTTGATTTATTAAATAGTACATATATATGAAACCTTACAGTGTACATTTTTGTTTTTATTTCTCATTAAATATTAAAATAAAATTGTTTTGTGCATAGGACATGTCTATGGTGTTGTTGCACCAGAGGACAATGAAGAGGGGATAGAGTATTGGTTGGCTTAATGTGTAGAGCCAAAACATAAGCTAACCACTCCTCGAGTAGATGATGATGGTTATGACTATCCAACAGGATTTGTGGTTGTTGTTGGCACTTGGCTACGCAAATATCTAACAAGAAAGAATGGATTGACCTCATTTGAAGATTATGAATTAGAGAGGAAGATTATACATTACTTGCATTTGCTAGTGGCAACTAATAAAATTGGATAGATATCGTGGTAGGCCTACTAATAAACAATTATGGACTCTCTCTATGGAAGAGCACGAGACAATTATAGATGCTTTGCAAAAGAGAGAGGATACAGATGGTATAACAGAATGAATATCAAGTAAGTTATAATTTGAACCCTTAATCCACCTCCCTTTTAAAAGTCATGATGGATATTTTATATAGCATTTTAAATCATGCATCATAATTATAAAATCTAATCTAGTAATTTTGTTTCAGGTCTACCACAAGTAGAAGGCATCAATGAAAACCAAGTTATTTGTGCATACTTATGTTTCATTTTGAATAATTACAAGTAAGTTAAAGTTTTTTACCCTTAAGGAAAATCTCTTTGAAGAGTCGTGATGTATGCTTTATGTTGTATTTTAAATTCAATGCATCCTCATTATAAAAGCTAATCATATGTATTTTTTTTTCTTGGTCTCTCAGAGAAGACTTGGCCTCAATGACTACTATTGTTTGTGCATACTTTATGTTGTATTTTGAGAGATATAAATCCTTATTATTATAATTTAAATAGACTGTTTATTTTATTTTAGATAGGTCTTCTTGATTACACTTTGTGTAATATACATAAATGAGAGACTATTGGTCAAATTTATGAATGAGATAATTATGTTTTAATCAAGTTCTATTCAATATATTTGTTTTGATACTTTTCTCTTATCATCATTATTATTGTAATGGTAATTATATATTTGATTATATATTTTGCTTATCTATGATAATTAATACTTTTTAATTTAGAATATGTTATAATTATAAGATATGTTTTGATACTTTGGTCTTATCATCATTGTTAGTTCATGATGTACACCTTTAGTTTATCTAATCACATGCTATTTAAATAAAATTCCAAAAATAAAATTTCAAGTCCACATAATCCATATAAAGTTATTTAAGCACAACTTTCATAAATAAAATTTCAAGTCCACATAATTCATATAATATCTAATCCATATATATATTTGGATGGTAACATGATGAACTCCACACAATATCTAATGTGCACAAAATATATAAAGTATGCACAAAATATATATGATCTAATCCTATTATGTAAAAGTCCATAAAAAAGTACATATCATATAAAAAAGTACATGTACATCATATCAGAGCCAAATAAATAGTAAAATCTAAGTGCTATCATCAATAACATCTCGTGGTCTCTTCTCCTTGGGACATTGTCCAGATCCACTCGTCTCATGCTGTACAAGGAAAAAATAATATTAAAATACTTGAAATTAACTATTAAAAGAATCAATTATCAAATATAGTTGGAATTCATAAATTAAGTTACAAACTTACCATATGCTCATCAGATCCTCTAGCAGTATCTTGTGCAATATCAACACCAAATGTAGTGCTAGCTAACTCATGTACAAGGTCAAATTCAAAGTGTCCAATTAAATCTTAAATTAAGAGTCAAAATAAGATCAAATTAAGTATTACATATTAAGACGTCAAAGGATGTTGATGTGCATTCAAATTGGCTCTGATAAAAATTATGAGGATAACCTATCCTAATAGTAGCGTCCACTTGCAAACATGCATTTAATGAAATCATATTTAGTGAACATATATATGTGTATTAAATAATTTCAAGTTAAGTTACAATGTTGTAAGAGTTCATATTTAATTTATGAATTCTAAGATACATACCATAGATGGTGTTATAGTAGTCACACCCTCTTCTCGATGTGATGTAGAGGGTCCCTCATGACCTGAATCCTGGAGGAAGAAGCATTCAATGTATCAACATGAAAATTTATATAGTATACGATGATAACATATTAACTTAAAAAGATAGTACAATATCTAGATAGAAATTGATACTATACCCCATAAGGTGTGCTGGGTTGTGTTCTAGTAGATGCAATATCGACTCTAATATTAGGTGTAGTCCTTATCTACATAAACCAAATTTATTTAATGAAGTGTTAGATTGTATAAAAAAAAATACACACACTTAATTTATACCTATATTTAATGAAGTATTTAAAGATTGACATGTACATGTATATATATCTATACCTGGTCAAGATGATCATCAGAGCAAAGAAAATCCATATATGATGTCATCATACTATCATCTGCTGCATCATGCTCAGCTAGAACTAAAGTAGATCTTGGATCAGTAGTAGGAACTACACACGTCTCATGACAACTCAAACACATATGTGGCATCCATCGAGGAGCGGATGTCATGTGAGCAACTTGCTCACTCAGGTTACTTGTGAGGGAGGTCAAAGCATCTAATATCAAAATGAATGATGTATTCTGCACATCTGTAGGAATCAATGGAGCAACAAGTGGAACTATGGGTGGATCTGGTAGGGGATTATTACTCCGTGCCCCTATTCTATGCTGTGGCATTCCACGACCAACACCCTGGAATGATTTAATATCAAAATAATTTGGTTTTTGGTGCATTACAAACTCACAGTATAATTTCTTCAAAAAATAAAAAGGGACCTCATAATTTCGATGTGGTGGATAATCAAAAACCATCCACCATCTATCCCAAAAGTGCCTAGCCATTTCTGGATGCACACACCACCTAATTGAAATTCTTTTCTGGTTAGGTTGCATTGGTTCTCTTGTTTTTTGGTTTAGTAAAATATGGACATAAATGAGCTTTGGTTATTTTGAGATCAGTGATTTTCTTATAAGTTAAGCTATTGGCATAAAAATCACACAACTCTTTTCGTTGTCTATGAAATTGATCTAATTGAGAATCAACAGATCTAACTGACTCGACAACAGTTTGCATTGATTTTGCAAACTCTAGAAGATGGGGTGTCGTGATTGGCTCATTTTGGATAGCAGTGATATTTTGTTCAATCACTTGTAGGTTTTCATTAATCCGTTCTCTTAAACGAATTTCATCCAATCTAGGGGGTGGAGGTGGAGGTGGAGGTGGTGATAGTGGTGGTGGTGGAGGTGGAGGTGGAGGAGGAGGAGGAGGAGGAGGAGGGGGTTGTAGTGGGGTATTTTCACCTAATAGTTCATCTATGTCAAAGACATCCATGATAACAAAGAGCTCCTGCATATATAAAGATATACATGAATTATATACAACTCTATGTCAAAGAAGAATCTATTTTAGTTTAAAAAAAACATTTATAAATAGTAACATTTCTATGTTATTGAATGAGATACACATGAAATATAATATAATATTGAACTTAAAAAAATATACATGTACATACTATTGAATCTTTAAATATAAAATTTGCGCACAAAACTTAGTAAAAACTTTCAATGAAACTTCATAAATCTATTATATATTCAATTTAATGCATTCATTTCTTGTAAAATGCATCAACTATTAAAATCAATATAAAATATTCCATACATAAGATCAATAAAGAAGTGGGAAATAAGATGATCCTCCTTAGTGTAAGAATATACAAGGATTGATGATAAGTGCTTAAAATAAGATATTGAAATGTAAGATCATTACGCTCTATAAACCAAGATATGATCATAAGATCATGCAAGATAATATCAATACAAGATCTTCATGTGAGGCACAATCATATGATACTAAGATGCAAAAATGCATGATCAAATAGTGATAATCTATTATATTCTCTAAAATAATAGGCATGACAATAAAGGATTGTAAATAGCATGCTCTTGTTGAAAATGAATAAATAATGATGATAAGTCATTGATGAAAAATAATAAATAACATGTTTTTAGTAACTAGACATAAGAGTAAGAGATCATATAGACCTAATTATCAATGTACCTAGATAGAATTATATATAAATGGAAGGATATACATAAATGATCTAAAGTGATAAATTGCCCAATGTATGAACATAAGATAATACTTTAAGAAGATAGATTAACCAATATACAAACATAAGATAATGCTTTAATAAGATTAAAAAAATACTATATGAACATATGTGAAGCAAATAGTCTTGAAGATAATAAGATAGAACAAAGATTAAAGTATAAGACATAAATCATTATGGGAAATTAGTAGTTATTAATAAAGATTAGATAATGTAAAAATAGGAGATAAAACATATGAGGTAAAAGTAGGATTAAAAAAGGAAATCAAGTGAGAAATAATTAAACATGTCGTACAAGTGGGGTAATAGAATATGAAGTTAACATAAATTATTAAATTGTGTGATATCTAGTGGTTTCTCTTTTATGTTATGTGTCACCTCAATGTGTGCATTCACTTTGTTGGTGCATCATTATTTTCTTGCATTTAGCTAACTATTGTATTGCATATTTGCACCTAGGATAGGATAAGATTACTTGGGTAGATATCTACCTAGGTAGGCATCACATGTTCAACTCATACTCCCTACTTTGGTAGAGATGTGGATATATGTTACTCATCTTCTAAATTTTTTTGTAAGAGTTCTCTGTAAAGAGGATTTTATATATTAGAATTTTCCTAAAACATGTCTCAAAATGATTAAAACACTTGAATCAAGGTCAAAAACTAGGAATGTGAGATACATGATATGGATGATGACAAGGATGGTTGAGAATAAAGAGAATTTGAATGGATTATGGTATACTCCTAAATGTAGGGTACTTTTAAAAAATAGATTATACATTATGTAAGGATTTGGTCTTCATCATGGTACTTGTCTAAGGTGACATAAGAATGGTTTTCACCCATGAATAAAAAAATTATGTTTACTTTTCTCTCTTTTTAAATTTTTATACAAGACCAAATCCTTTAGGTGTGGATATGTTAAATGATACATAGGATATTTATAAGTTTCTAAAAATCCTAGCCAAAAAATATAGGACACCAACTATGGACCTATTATGCAATATCATGGCATAATAGGACTTATTATGCCGTCATGGCATAATAGGTCCTATTATGCAATGACATGATATAATAGGTCCTATTATGCCATGACATGACATAATAGGTCCATAATTAGTCCTATCATACTAAGTAAACATGTCAAATTAATACTTCAGTGTTGGAGATGAATTAGATGATGAAGTTGGAAATTCGAGAAAATCATGTCATGTTGTGGCTTAATAGGTCCTATTATGGACCTATTATGCCATGATGGCATAATAGGTCCTATTATGCCATGACATGATATAATAGGACCAACTATGGACCTATTATGCAATGTCATGGATAATAGGTCCATAATTGGTCCTATCATACTAAGTAAACATGTCAAATTAGCATAGTTTCAGTGTTGGAGATGAATTAGATGATGAAGTTGGCAATTCAAGAAAATCATGTCATGTTGTGGCTTAATAGGTCCTATTATGGACCTGTTATGCCATGATGGCATAATAGGTGGACTATTATGCCATTACATGATATAATAGGACCAACTATGGACCTATTATGCAATGTCATGGCATAATAGGACCTATTATGCCATCATGGCATAACATGTCCATAATTGGTCCTATCATACTAAGTAAACATGCTGAATTAGCATAGTTTTAGTGTTGGAGATGAATTAGATGATGAAGTTGACAATTCAAGAAAATCATGTCATGTTGTGGCTTAATAGGTCCTATTATGGACCTATTATGCCATGATGGCATAATAGGTCATATTATGCCATGACATGATATAATAGAACCAACTATGGACCCATTATGCAATGTCATGGCATAATAGGACATATTATGCCATGGACACATTATGCCATGACGTGGCATAATGTGTCCATAATTGGTCCTTTTATACCATCACATGACATAATAGGACCATAATAGGACCTTTATGCCATGACATGGCATAAACCTAAGCCTAAACTCTGATATCTAAAATTTGAAGAGTAATGTTAATTACTTTTAAGGTTATACTAATAGTGGTAACTTTTGTATTGCCTAATGAGGATTAAGAACAATTTTGGTACATATATTCAATTTAAGGAATTGAAATGGTGGCTTGCTAGAACTGGTTAAATTTTTTCATTTTGATTTTGTTTCGATTTGGTTTTGGTTTTGGTTTTGATTTCCATTTAGTTTCGGTTTTGTTTCGATTTCATTTTTGTTTTCGTTTTTGTTTCGATTTCATTTTCGTTTTGATGTTTCTGAGATATCTAATTTGATATTTTGTTTTGTTAACTATCTAGGTTTGGTTTTGATTTGTAAATTTGTTGATTAGGGTTTAGGGTTAACTGTTGAAGAATATTTAGATCAAAATTAAGAATTTGCAAATGTAAAAACAAATTTATTTATAGGCTACTTTAAAAAAAACTAAAATAATACCAAAAAAATCTAAATAATATACAAAATCAGGAAAAATATACAAGAAAATTACGAAATGTGAAAATAGATGATTGAATGTGTACCTGGGATAGTGGTGGAGGCTTGAAATGGAATCCATAGAATAGGGGTCCGTTTTTGATCTCCTATTCTCACTTCACTTCCAGGGTGAAAATGAAAAAAATCACCCCCAAAAAAAGGGCAAAATACGATTTAGAAATGGGGGCCCGTTTTTAAAAAATGACCCACTGTTTTGTTTAAAAGCGGGGCCCCATTTTAGAACAAAATGGGGGCCCATTTATTTTAGCTTCGGGCCCCTGTTACCTTTCAGCTCGGGAGCTCGAAGCATAAACGGGCCCCCATTTTTAAGAGCACATTTTCGAACGCACAGACTTCCGTGAATTTGTGACTCATTACCTTGCACTTGCCCTTGTTCGAGGACTTTGAAACACACATACATATTCTTCATTTCTCTAACCTTGTTGTTGCAACAAATATTCATTTGATGAAGTATCGTGGTAGACCTCATAACAAGATTTTATGGAAAGTTCATGAATCTGACCACGAGGCAATACTTGACACAATACGGGTTAGAGCCAATCTTGAAGGCTCAATTGATTAATTCTACGGTTTAGAGTAGAATGATTTTGAGAATTTTGTATATATCGTTGATGAATTGTTCTATATTCATTTTTTGTATATATAAATGCCCATGAGCTGATTTTTACATGTTTAGGGGCATAATTTTGTATATTTAAATGGCAATTAGCTGATTTGTACATATGTAGATGCCAAATTTTGTATATTAAAATGGCGATGAGCTGAATCATACATATTATAATGCTGAATTTTGTATAAAAGCCCATGAGATGATTTGTAAGACATTTTTTTGTATATTCAAATAGTCAAGAGCTGATTTGACCATATTTAGAGGTAAAGTTTTGAATAATATGTGATAATGTTTTGTGACTATTTTTTGTGTCTATGTTTTATGACTATGTTTTGAGTTTATGTGATGTGATAAGGTCAATCACGAGCATTCTTAATTCTTTTATAATTATGAAGAATTATTTGAGTCATTATTGGGTCATAAGAGTCATAGATTGAGTCTAGATACAATTTGAGCAAAAATTATCATTATTGTAAAAAAACTTGTCAAAACTGTTGTCAAGCAACTTGTACATCACGCCGGTAGGGTATGGCTCTCGACGTTTCGGCATTTTGGGATGCACGAGAGGAGAATGCCTAACGTAAACCTGCCCACCCAGATGCACTCGTGACATCGGTCTGTGCACACGATGAACCGAATCAATTCTAGCCTTTCTTGCAACTTTGCATTGTATGCAACTGATGATTTTTGTAGTAGGCAAAAAAATGCTACCAATTGAAAATGGCTTCAAGTTGTCAAAAAATCAGATAGGACACTATAGAGGAGCTTCACGCAACCCCACAAGTTCAAATGGATCAATCATATATATCATGGATTGGAAGAAACAGTTTGCCAAAGTTTGACAATTTTTTGGATTCAGGGCACTTGAGAGATCGCACCGGTAGGGTATGACTCTCGATGTTCTGGTGCTTTGGGATAGATGAGAGGAGCATGCCTAGCATAAAAATTCCCACCTAGACACACTCGTGATGTCGGTTTGTGCACATGATGAACCAAATCAATTCTAGCCTATCTTGTAACTTTGCATTGCATGCAACTGACGATTTTTGCCGTAGGCAAAAAAATGCTACCAATTGAAAATGGATTCAAGTCATCAAAAACCAAGATAGATCATTTTAGAAGTGCCTCACACAACCCTAGAGGTTCAAACAAATCAATCATATGTGTCTTGGATTGGAAGAAACAGTCTGTCAAATTTTGACAATTTTTTGGACTCAGGGCACTTGAGAGATCGCATCGATAGGGTATGACTCTCGACATTCTGGTGCTTTGGGATGCACGAGAAGAGAATTCCTATCATAAACTTGCCCACCCAAACATGCTCGTGATGTCAGTTTGTGCACATGACGAACCAAATCAATGCTAGCCTATCCTGCAACTTTGCATTACATGCAACTGACGGTTTTTGCAGCAGGCGAAAAAATGCTACCAATTGAAAATGGCTCTGATTTGTCAAAAACCGAGATAGGCCATTGTAGAGGAGCCTCACATGACCCCACAAGTTCAAATAGATCGATCATATGTGTCATGGATTGGGAGAAATAGTCCATCAAAGTTTGATAATTTTTTGGAATCAGGGCACTTGAGAGATCGTGCTGGTAGGGTATGACTCTCGACATTCCGACACTTTGGGATGCACGAGAGGAGCATGCATAGTGTAAACCTGCCCACTCAGACGTGCTCATGATGTTGGTTTATTCACACGAGAACCAAATTTGACCATTGCGAGCGTGAGGGTGATCTCGCACCACACACATATTGTTGATTACATAGGGAAATATTCATTTAAATTTATAAAAGGGCAGCCACCAAATATAGTGAATACACAATAATGAACTGAATATGAGGATTTTTGTAGGGTTAATTCAACATTTTAGAAATTTTATGAAATCATATTCCACGATTGCAATGTTTTATATCATAGATCTTTGTTGTTTATATTTATATTGTTGATTACATAGGCAAATGACCAATTAACTTTATAAAAGGACAACCATAAAATACAACGAATACACAATAATGAACTCAGTACACATTTATTGGATCGAATATCAACATTTATATATATCAAAAAAAGGCATGTCTGCCAAGTCAATACAAGTATTACAAAAAGTGGCATATGCCATGTCCAAATCGATATACAATAAAAATGTAAAATATATCTACATGTATTGGTCATTCTATGACCATAACTAACACTATATGATCCTAAACTTTTGGTGGATCATCAAAATCAATCCTCTTCGATGCAGTACGCGGCTCTGTAGATGGCTACAAAACCATAATTCAAAAGACAAGTTAGAATTCTTTTGTAAAAATAGTTCAAAATTAACAACATAACTATGCATTTAACTATAATTCCTTTGCAATTGAAATGTAGATTACCTCATCGACTGATCTTGGAGCTAATGTCTTCGCTCTCCTATCCTTATCACTCTTAGGAGTTTTCTTGAAGACAAACTTAAAAGGATCCACATTATGACCGAACCACGAAGGGGTCTATTGTAGATTAAATGCACAATTAATACAATGTACTAACATAAATACATCAAAAACACTTAAAAGCTATAAAATAGAGAACAATGACGTGCCAGTGCTTGAGATGCTTCTCCAATGGACTAAGGATGGCTCACCATCGATGAAGAAACTGACGCTATTACCTATACAAAAAATGATCAAAGATTAAATCCAATTAATATAATGATAAGTATTGTAGGTTAAAAATAATTAATGTAATATATCAAACAAAAGTGTACCAGATCCTAAGATGCTTCTCCAGTGCAGGGAGGAGGGCTCGCCATTTATGAAGCAACTATGGATATTTCTTGTATGAAAAAATTATAAGATTATAATTTATGACAAGTTCACATGTAAGCATGCATATAATCATGAAATCAAGAAAATAAAGTAGAGATACATACCTCTGCCCTCTCTTGATCCACGAGCAAATCAGGTGCATTCAACAAATCCACATAGCTCAATGGCCGCTGTACATGTAAAATAGAAAAAAAAAACTAATCAATCTACAAACCCCAACTAAGACTTGATTTCAACATTTTCAAACAATTGTACAACTAAAAATGTGTTCAATTACCTTCTTCCCATGTTTTGGCATCTTTGAGGAATTCTTTTTCTTAGAACGAGGCCTAGACGCGGAGGGGGTACACTAAGAAAATAAAATTAACATGAGATATTAGTATAGATAATATATTAAACACAATTTAAAAAATATAAAATGAAATGACTTGCATATTCCATCAAAACAATACATAAAAATGGTTGTACAAAATATGATACCGTATAGCCTTGTAGGCCAAAATCAATCGCTGAGAGCACGATGTCATCAATTTGCGACATTTGGTCCCCTGTCAACACCTAAAAACCAAAAATTGGACCAAGCATTAAAGATAGTTAGTATATCTTGTAATTTTTTTGAATTCAAAGTGTACTATTCTATTTTAATATGTTACAAAATTTATTCCTTAGGCATTGAAGTTGCAAATATAGTAGTTGCGGGAGGAGTATGGGATACCGCTGCTGCATCTTGAAATGCATATTATTTGTCTCAATTTAAATCGATGTATAAATGAAAATTTATTTATGTAATTAAAAATTTAAAGTGACTGATAAATAAAATGCTATGAATTCAAATCAACACACCTGTGTCTTTCGTTGATGGGAAAACACCATGTCCATCAACTCATCTGTGAGCACCGAATCCTCAGTCGTGCGGGCCTGACATCTACTCCTGCAAATCATGCATGAATGAGATGTGGATCTATCTACAAAGGCCGCATCATCCATCCTTGAGCATATCCCTCAGCAACTGACACACAAATACTGAATGGGCTCTCTGTCGCCACCTAGAGCAACTAATGACTCATCATCTAGTACAATAGGGTGTGCTAATGATGTCCCATGCTAGATGATGGCACCAGTCAATGATGTGGCCACCTGAGGAGTCTGTAGCTCCATCGACTCTTTTATCTCTACAGGGACAACTTGATGAACCTTGGGTTTGGGTGCTAGGGGGCAATGAATCTCTGGGGCTACTCGCCTACGGGCTCCAAGTCTATCTTGGGCAGAGCCGCCACCTCTACCATGGAACTCTCTCATGTCAAAATAATTTGGCCGCACATTGAGCACAAAGTCACAATATAATTTTATTAAAAAATAAAATGACACCTCATAATTATTACAAGGTGGACCATCAAAGACCATCCACAACCTTTCCAAAAAAGATTTTTCATCTGCACATTGGTACACCAATGTATGGGAAACCTCTTTTCATTAAGAGGTAATGACTCACCAGTTTTAGGATCAACAAAAAGGGCACATATTTGTTGTTTACTAATATTTTTGTTTTTCACTTCCTCATATGATAACCCATCAGCATAGTATTGATGACACCTATCCCTAAAGTTTCCCCATTTTGTAATTTGTGTGGAAACATCTATGGCACCACTAGCTAATGTTTCTAGGGTAGTGGTGAGGGATTTATGATGCTCAAGTTTAGATGTTTTTGTTGGTGTAAATAATTATTCATCATGGATATTATTACACTATACTTAAGTTTACTTAGGAAATGCATTTCATAGTAGTTTGGGTATGAGACACTTGGGTGTTTGTGCCACATTGGGATAGTGTGTGTAGGAGAATTTCCACCTTTTGTGGACTTATCTTGTTGTTACATTCCACATTCAGTGGGTGATCCACCTCATGTGGAATATTATATTATTTCTCCTACCTACCCACACCTATTTCCTACCTACCCTTGTTTCTTATCGAGCAACATGTCATGTTTGTGTGCTCACATATCCATTAGCCTTTCCTATATAAGCAGGCTCATCTACATTGTTTGTACAGACATACAGGCATTCATTGAACATCTTGTAATGATCCAGTTGATCATATTTTGCATCTTGATAGAATACAGTTTATTACTATCATCTATTTTGTCTCTCTTATTTATGCTTTCCATTGCCTCTTGATATTGGAAAAATCTCACATGGTATCAAAGCCATTAGAGTGTCATTGGTTTGCCAATTGAGAGAAATTTGATGTTATTTGGGGTTGTGTATTTTGGAGCTTTCTATTGCAGGTTTTTATTGAAGCTTGATGGGTCAAATATGAGGTCACCATTGGATTGAGGAGGTCCAAGAAAGTCAGTTTTTCCTTTTGTTTCATCCAAATCGGACTTCGAAGGCCAAATCTAGAGGCATTTGAAGTTTGAAGCTGCGATGAAATTTTTTCAAAAATTATAATTTTGTAGGCAATTTTCAAATAGTGATATCTCACTCATCCGGACTCCTTTTTTTGAGCATTTTTTTTTGTTTTGGGGAAGAATTTCATGATCTATATAGTGGTGTAGGAGTTTTCAGACTTTTGGATACTTGTTTTTCTGAAATCGTGAAATCCTATATTTTACAACTTTGGAGGCTTCATTTGGGCTCATATGGACTCCTTTTCAGGTGCCATTTTTTTTGAGAGTGCATAATTTTTTGTCTAATTTCATAATCTACCATTAGTTTTCATTGATTTTGAGTAGAAAATGTACTTTTAGTATTTGGTCATTTTTGGTCTATTTGGTACTTGTATTTTGCTTGGATCTCAGTTTAGATCACTAGTAGTATTTGTTGAAGTTTCTTATATCTCATTTTGAGAAGTTGTAATTATTGAAATCAAAAGTCCACTTTGCCATTATTTGCAAGTGCCAACATGATCTTTTTATGGGGGGTCAGTTGTTCATTTATATCTCTTGGTGAAATTCCATTCAAAGGCATCTTCATCTACAGTATTCTACAGGGCTTCTTTGTTGGTGGCATCATTTTCATGTTTCCACATTTGAATATTTTATCATGATGTATGCTCTTGCTTGAGAAATGTATCATAAAGTGCCACACTTCTTTGTATCTTGTCTTTGATGACTATTTGATGTAATCCTCTTGTACACATAAA
The DNA here is from genome assembly GCF_030272615.1 of Cryptomeria japonica. Classification (NCBI taxonomy): domain Eukaryota; kingdom Viridiplantae; phylum Streptophyta; class Pinopsida; order Cupressales; family Cupressaceae; genus Cryptomeria; species Cryptomeria japonica. The sequence goes on along the minus strand of NC_081413.1, from coordinate 68,841,841 downwards.
TTATAAATATCTTGTGAGACTTGGTGCATGGCTCCAGTTGAGACTTAGATTGTACACATTTGTGCATGACTCTCGTGAGACTTGGATTATACTGGTATTTATGCTATTTATGAGTATCCAGATGATGCTCAAAGCAGGTTGTCTCCATGCCTAATCTTCATTTTGTTGCAATGAGTGATTCATCATCATCGACTTGGACGTACCTGGTTTTGTCACACTTTGACATTATTGGTGTAACATTGGCTCTCTTTCTTCCTTATGGGGAGGTATTTTGGTCATCATCATTGGACCATCTTTGCAAGAGATTCGACATTGAGGGGGGCTTCATGGTCTCTCTTCTCTCTTATGGGGGGGACATGTTTTGTTCTTCTCATTCATCATTGAGAGCATTGTGTGCTTTCATCATCTCTCTTTTGGGGGAGGGTTTTTTCCCATTGGGTTTTTCTCTCTTTCCCCACTTTGTGAGAGATTTCATTGCATTGGTTTGCATGCATTTCCATTTGTACATGGGTACTTAACATGGCGTAGTAGTCGAGACTCATCTTGCATTTCTTAGTTGCATTGTAGACTTAAGTGCATTCCCCTAAGTTGCACTTAATGGGGGGTGTTGGTGTAAATAATTATTCATCATGGATATTATTACACTATACTTAAGTTTACTTAGGAAATGCATTTCCTAAGTAAACTTAAGTATAGTGTAATAATATCCATGATGAATAATTATTTACACCAACAATTTTCAATTTATTAATTAGTCTATTTATTTTAGACGTGTTTTACACTAAATAATTAATCAATTGCTCCTATGTTTCAGGTGTGCGGTCAAAAGGAGGAATTGGGGGTGTATCTTGTGGGTTTTCAGGAGGTGCATTTTTTTGTTCTTGTTGTGGATTATTAGAATTTGGTTTTTGAAACAAAAAATAAAAAAACCTAATCAAAATTAACAAAATTAAATTCAAAACGTAAAACAAATTGAATAAACGGGAAAGAAAGACAAAAATTAAGAAAAACTAACCTTGATCCATAGCATCTGGAGGAGAAATGAGGCACCCCGTTCACGGTTTTGTGGAGGAAATGGGGGAAAAAATGCAGTGGTCATAGGAAAATAAGACCCAGTTTTTTTTTTAAAAACTTTTTTTGATAGGTACCACATATGCGGTTCTTTAGGGCTTATGAGCGCGTACGCACTCACTTTCCTTAAAGCCGCATACACGCTCACTTTACTAAAAGCAGCGCATACGCACTCACTTTCCTAAAAGCAACACATACATGCTATCTCTTTTAGGATCAGGAACAATGGACCTAAGCATGTATGGGGTGATTTCAAATTTTATAACCGCATACGCGCTGCTTGTTTTTTCATATTTTTTTGGGTGTTGTCCACTTTTCTGACCATCATATTTGTGCACATACCCCATAATCTTTTGAGTGTTGGACCGATGTGTGAAAATGAATATAATTTTATTTTTTAGGATAATGGATGTGAGATCTGGAAGGCAACTGGAAGAACAAATGGAAATATGTATCGGCTAGAAGGAGCTACAAAGCACTATTTGTTATCTCAACTTGATGATAGATGGCTATGGCATCAGAGGATGTGTCATATAAACTTTGATAATCTTGTACATATTAGTTCAAGGAGTGCAGTGAGAGATTTACCAATATTAACCAAACCAGATAACAACATCTTCAAGGAATGTCAAGTAGGAAAGCAAACAAAGAGCATATTCAGAGGAAAAGAGTATTCGTCCACTAGATTATTGGATTTGGTACACACAGATCTATGTGGTCTAACTAGAACAAGGAGCTTTCAAGGTGAGAGGTATTTCATGTTATTGATTGGTGATTATTCTAGAATGACTTGGGTTCCATTTTTAAGAGAGAAGTTTGAGCCATTAGAGAAATTCAAGGTATTCAAGGGAAAATTTGAGAATGAAGTTGACAATAAAATCAAATGTTTAAGGTTTTATAGAGGAGGATAATTTATTTATGATGATTTTAACTATTTTTGTGAGATACATGGCATTAGAAGATAATTATATGCCCCTCAAACACTGCAATAGAATGGTGTAGTAGAAAAAATGAATTGAACTATACAAGAGATAACTAGAGCTATGATGAAAGGAGTATAATCATCAAAAGTCTACTAGAGAGAGGCAATTCACACAATAGGCTACACTCCTAACAAAAATCTATACTGAAAGAAATATGGGAATACATCCTATGAAGTTTGGCATATTAGAACTCCGATAGTGAAATATTTCAAAGTATTTGGAAGAAAGTGCTATATTCAAAGAGATGAGGATAATATTGGAAAGTTTGATAGTAGAGAAGATGAAGGAATGTTCTTAGGCTATTCAACAAAGAGCAAGGAATACTGGTGTTACAACAAGAGGCTGAAAAAGATTGTTGAAAGTTCAAATGTGAAAGTTGATTAAAGCACTAAAAAAGACAGAGATATTGGCAAGATATGAATCTGATGAGTCCGATGAAAGAGAAAAGGAAGAGGAAATATGAAGTGAAGAAAAGAATAATCAAGATTTGCCAACATCTAAATCCAAGACTCCAAGATATGTTCAAAAGAATCATTCTGAAGATCAGATTATTAGAGATAAGGTTAAAGGTATCATCACAAGAAGCAAACCGGCTTAAGAACAAGTCCTATTGTGTTTACTATTTGAAACTGATCCAAAGACAGTAGAAGAAGCTTGCAATGATTAGAATTGGATGAAGGAAATCAAAGAAGAGATGGATCAGATTGAGAAAAATTAGACATAGGAATTAGTTAACAAACAAGAAGTCAAGAATGTAATTGGAACTAACTAGGTATTCTGAACAAACTAGATGAGGATGGAAAGGTTGTAAGAAACAAAGCAAGGTTAGTTTTCAAAGGTTATACTTAGATTGAAGGCATTAATTTTGATGAAAATTATGCCCCAGTTGCTTGGATGGAGGAAATTAGGATATTCTTAGCATTTGCAACATTTAAGAACTTCAAGGTTTATCAGATGGATGTGAAATCGAAATTCTTGAGTGGAGAATTGAAAGAAGTCTATATCAAACAATTAGAAGGTTTCAAGTTGAAATATGACCTAAAAAATGTTTACAGATTGAAAAAGGCTCTGTATGGACTGAAACAAGCTCCTAGAGATTGGTATGGAAGGCTATATGAGTACCTAATTGATCAAGGATTTCAAAAAGGTTTGACTGACAATAATTTATATTTCAAGACTGATTCAAGTAAAATCCTAATTGCTGTAGTGTATGTTGATGATATAATCTTTGGAGGAAATGAAGGCATGTGTAGAAGATTTGATAATGATATGTAGAAGGAGTTTGAAATGTCCATGATAGGTGAGTTAAATTTCTTCTTTGGTTTGCAAGTTAATCAGAATGATAAAGGAATTTTCATTTCTCAGTCTAAGTACATCAAAGAGTTGTTAAGAAGTTTGGGTTGGAGAACTCCAAACTAGTGTGTACACCTATGACCATTGGATGCAAGTTAGCCAAAGATGATAAATATCCTAAGGTAGACGCAAGTCAGTACAGGTCAATGATTGGAGGACCGTTACATCTAATTGCCACCCGACTAGATATCATGTATGCAATTTTCTTGGCAGCCAGATTTCAACAAGAACCAAAAGAATCACATGTTGTGGTAATAAAAATAATCTTCAGATATTTGAAAGGCATAGAAGAGTTTGGTTTGTGGTATCCTAGGAACTCATATTTTACCCTGACAGCTTATATAGATGTATACTAGGTTGGAAGTGTTGGTGATAGGAAAAGTACAAGTGGAGGAGCATTCTTTCTTGGCTCCCGATTAGTTGCTTGGTCGAATAAGAAGTGGAACTTTGTTCCTCTATATACAACTAAAGTATAATACATTGCAACATCTTCATCTTCCACATAGATTTTATGGATGAAGCAGACTCTGAAGGACATTGGTGTAAAGTTTGATGAACCTATCTTGATTATGTGTGATAGTACCACTGCAGTAAATATTTCAAAGAATCTGGTACAACATTCCAGAATAAAACATATATCTATTCGGTACCACTTCTCGAGGGAAAAAGTGTTGGGTAATGAAGGAAGACTTGAATACATACCTACAAAGGAATAGATTGCAGATATCTTCACTAAGACATCATGTAAAGATACTTTTGAGTATCTTTGATAGAAGTTAGGGGTATTACCCCATTCCAGTTTGAACTAATGTGCATTTGGAACTGCATTGGTCTAGTGACCAGCTTGCATATTCTTTTCTAGATATATTCTTGAGTGCTTCATCTTAGGGGAAGTATGAATGAGTCTCATAGGGGGAGTTTTGTCCACCTTTGTCATTATTGTTAGAGGGGGAGAGAGAGTATGATGTGTGTTGATATGCTTATCGTGTTGATGGATGTTGTCATTATTTTATATGTTGTCATTGATGTCAAATCTTGTGGTTTGGTTAGGTCCAGATGTGGTATATTGAGAAACAATGGAAGATTGGTATGTATGTGATGTTGATGGTCGTTTGGTGATTTACTGGAAGATTTGGCTTCTCAGAAGATATGTTGCTGATGCTACTCAGTGTTATTTTTGGACCCGACTTAATCCAGAAGTTGAGATGTTGATTCGGAGGTCGAGGGTATGTAACTATGTTTTTTTTTAGGTCTGGCATTGGTAATATATGTAATATGTTGATATGTTTGATGAGGAATGTTGTGATGTGGTCTAATTCTCATTCTTTCCCACCACCGAAATGTTTAGTATTGACCTATTTTAGATCTCTGTCTTGGCCAACTTGCAAGATTATGTATTTTTGAAGATAGTATATGTATCTATGTGATCAAAATGAGTTTGTGTGGAATTTTTGTGAATGGATAATTGTGTTGAAGATATACGAGATTGAAAGAATCTAGTTGTTGTTGTGAAGTGTGTTGTTGATAGTTACTGGAAGCAGTTCTAGTAGTGCAAACCATGTTTCAGTGGTAGATTTTATTTTCTATCTTTCTTTCTTTCTTTCTTCAGAAGTGAACCTTTCTAGGTAGTGAGATGTCCTGCAACACCAGTGAGCATTCTTGACAATAAGCCATCCTTTGTAAAAATCATCTTAACTAGTGTTTTTTATATTGAGAATTCACATTCTCCATAGTTTTTCACATCTTGGGTTTTCCACATAAATTCTGGAGTTCTTTGTTTTTGATTCATGCTTTCACATTTTATTTATCTTGATTAATTCTTCTAGCTGTTTGGGACCTATGAATAAAGTTTTAAATAATATTTTAATTGCCAATTGATTCATGCCCCCCCCTCTTAATTGCCTAGATATTCAATAAAATTACCAGTCAATCTGGCTAATGCTAATGCTTCACCTAAAACCCTTAAGGTTCCCACTCAGGTTAACCCTTGTTGTCCTACTAAATTAAAATTCCTCTAGGTCCTCCTATTGGTGAATGCTCTATTAAAAAACTGGTTAAATTGTTGAAGATGATTCAAAGGGGATAACTTATTCATGGTATAATGGTTATGATTGGACACCAATTAGCATGGTGATTAAAGAAGCTACCTCTCCCTACCCCTATTCCCCCCATGACTCCCCTAATTCCTCTTCTTAGAGTGCCTTGATCAAAAGCAAATTTTCCCTCTTTTCAGCCAAAGTGAATGAACTCTGTGAGCGGTTTAATTTAAGAAAGAACATTCTATCCACTAGCTTATAGGATAATTTGAGGTGGTAAAAGAAAAGCTAATAGACTTGAAGCTATTATTGATGCAGATGCTAGAGCCTCAAGTTGGGCTATGATGAAAAGGAACAAGGGGCTTGGATGGTGGTGGGCAAATTTTGTTGCTATGGTTGAAAAGTGAGAAGTGTTGGACAATTATGTGAAGGAGCTTAGTGAGAAAGTTAGCCAAAGAAAGAATATAAAGGATTTGTTAGATTTGGTTGAGGGGTTGCATGAAAATCAAGACTCTATGAAGAGGAAAATGGAGAGTATGTTTTCTTAGAACAAGGAGATAACTAAGAGGAATTCAGCTACTCTTCAAGCTATTCAAGATGGAATTGTGAGGAGGCATGCCAATAAAAGGATATATTTGGAGTCTTTCACTACTATAGGGATTGGAGCTTCTATGTCTAAGGTGAAAGCCATGCCAGACTCCCCAACCATTTCCTTAAGGAAAGGTTCAAATAAAAATCTCTCCTTTTCAAAGAAAGGAAAAGATATTTTCTAGGATAAAAAGTTGGTATTATTTGGACCACCAGGTAATCCATTGGTTCATGTTTTTTGAGGGAGAGTGTCTTGTTTTATTTTGTTTAGTCTTTGTGTCTAGTTGTTCTATTTTCTATTTTTAGTTAGTGGTGTTTGAAGCCTTCTAGGTTTAGCTCTTTTCGGTAGTAGGTTTTTTTTGTCTTGGGCGCTCACCTCTCTTGAGCCCTTTGATTTTGTTGCTAGCTTGTTATGGTTATGTAAAGATTCGGGTCTCTCCTAGTTTAATATATTCAAAAAACTAATAAGAATGATCTCTAAACACAATGTCACAATGTATAATTCTATCATGTTGAATAATATTGAGAACATTTCAGTCATTAAGTCATTATGTCTCATGTCTCTTGAACTTTCCGAGCCATAGAGCTTTGCCAAAACATCCAGATCATGGTATTTCACATTCCAAGCAATATTCAGAATGGAAGGCCATTGTGCATGGAGGTCCAAATAGGGGGGAAAATGGATCTACTTGGTCTTACAAGAATTTGCTTGTTATGTCATCATGTCTCCCGAACTCCCTGAACTATAGGGCTCCATTGAACATTCCAGATCCTTGTATTCCATTTAATAGGTAGTGTCCATAGTGGTTGGCCATCGTGCATGGAGACCCAAACGTAGGGGAAAATGGATCTACTATGGTTTATGGACAAAATCAAGTGTCAGATTCAGTCACTATGAGAGGCAGGGGTTTTCAATTTGTATGATATAACCAAGATGTGGTTATGGGTAGAGTGAGTAAGGGATTTTCTTACCATCATTTATTTAGCTCAAATGGTTTAGGCTGTGGAGTTTTTGTTTCCCAAAATAGAGAACAATCCCATAAACAAGGTTTGTGGCATTTGGGTGGTGCCAGTGTTTCTTTGTTTAAGGTAGTTTCAGATGCATATTAGGGTGAGAAGTTGAATTATAGGTCATTTTCAATATCTGATAGGGTTGGGAATGATTACCCCATGAGATGGTCTACAAGTTCAAATGGATCTAAGGTGGGTGGTGCTTCTATCTATGGTAGTATGCAGTCCCTAAAATAGGGTATGTTGTATAATGATGGAGCAAGGTGTCCCCTAAACTAGGTAGAATCAAGTAAACCTCACATTGAGAGGTGTCATTCTAGTAATCCTTCTATATGTGGAGGTTCATAGGGGATGAGCAATGTTGTTTGAGAGTGGAGAGGTGTAAAAACCCTTGGGAGTGAACAAAATGGTGGTAATGGGAAGGGATCTTTTGGGTCTGATGGGATGATGTGGTCTAGTCCGTGTGAAGTGAATAGAATGAAGATGAGTATTCTGCCTTCTGATAATAGGCCAACTATTTGTTTGGAAGGTGATTATGGGCTCAAAGCAACAAAAAATGAAATATTTTTCTTGGAGAGGGGTTTGATTGGGAGATTTAAGGTTTTTTTAGCCAAGTGTGGGTGGATTACACAATTTTGGATTCCCATTTTGGATGGGGATGTCTAGTTATTCCTTAGAGCTTGTGGTTTCTTTATGGTGGTTTTTGAGAGCACACAAGAGATAAAGAAGGTCTTGTGTGAGCCCAATTGGAGATGGGAAGATTTGGTGGAATTGATTATGTGTTGCATTGATGTTTTGTCATTGATGTCAACAATATCTGTTTGGATGCTTTACCAGCACCCTCTGGTCTTGATATGTTGAGTGGTTTTTGGTTAACTTGGATCCAACATGATCTGGTAGAATCTGATATAATTTGGTGATTGAATTGGCTTGTTCATGATACTTATACTCATATTTGGTGAGTTGGTTTTGGTCTAGTGATTGGATGCTATCCTGCTTAATTAGAAGATTGGTTTCTGGTTCTGGCGAGGGTTTCACCAGCAAAGATTGTAGTGGAGATGTTTGATGAATTGCATAAGTGGTGTTGGTGCATCTTCTGATGGAGTTTCAGGATGTTGTTGGTGATCATGTTCGAGACTTGGCAGTTGGAGATCATTGCTGAAGCGTGTGGACCTCCTGGTTGATCTAGGTTATGGACCGACATTCATGTAACATGTGGATATGACCTATTGTTGCATTTTCAAGATGTCTTATGTGTTGATATTACTTTTTTAGTCTAAGGATGAAATGATTTGTAATTATGTAATTGGTTTATTGTCTGGTGGCCAAACTGATTGTTTATGGTCGAGGGTTTGTATAAATAAGATATAAGATCTCATCGTAGATCATCATGGTTAATGTAAGAGGTCATGGTCAAGGAATGTAAAGTGTGAATAATGTAATATCATTCAGACAAAGGAGTTGGTCGATCATTGGAGATGAAATTGGGTTTGTGAAAGAGGATTTTGTCCTCCAGTACTGAGCTTAACCGAAACTATACTCATGCATAGGAGATGCTATCTTTTGCTGTTCAACACTTCTCTGGATCTTAGTCTTAATTTATATGTAGTTAGTGAGGCTCCTTTTGTGATGAGCAACGTGCTCTAGGCTATTGGCCTTCTTGCAAGTACAGGCCCCTTCATTGTAATTCACATACTTACTGCATAAGTATTATCTGACTATGGGTAGGCTTCCCACCATTGTTTTGCCCTTTACCGGGTTTTCCACATATAATTCTTGTTGTTGTCTGGATGGTTTTTCTTCTGTGATTTTTGTTTATGCTTAATTGGTTTATCTGCTATTCTGGTATTGTTTTGGGTTCTGATATTAAAGTTTTAATTGCTGAATGTTCCTGTAATTTGTAACAACTGATTCACCCCCCTCTCAGTTGTCTGTTAGGATTCCCAAAGATACTGAGAGGGGGGGGGGGGTGAATCAGTATCTAAAGGGTTAATGGATTTTCTGAACTTATTAAATGAATTGCATTCCAAAACACTGTATTGGTAAACCAGAAATAATGCAGTAAATAAGATTAGTAAACACAACATAGAAAGCACACCATAACACAATATTTTTAATGAGGAAACTCGGTGTGGGAAAAACCTTGATGGGATTTGTGACCCACAATATTCACTCACTGGCCAATAAGTGAATATTACTGATACAATAGGGGCCTGCACATGTAGGAAGGCCAACTGCCTAAAGCTCACTGCTTAAATACAAAAAGGAAGTCTCACTAACTTACAAAAGTGGATTATATAAATCCAATGTCATGTACTGCTTCGGATCAACATCTGCTATGCCAGGTTCAGTACCGGTTTAAGCTCTTGCAATAATCATAAACCTTATTCCACAATCTGCCTTAATATTCACACATATTATCCATCTCGCATATTCCTATTACAGATGTTCTATAAGATCTCATACTTATATATGAGCCTTATTACAATTCGCCTTGTTGGCTTACAAAAAGATTTTACAAACAAATACAAAATACAATAAACAAAAATCCTGTTGGCCAGGATGCCGGTGAACATCTTTGCCACTGCCGGTGTCTATGCCTATGCCTGTGTCTATCGGTGCCATAGGATTGTAAGGTTTCCATCAATGAAAATACCTTTTAATCACCTACAATTTCTCATTGGAGTGTGCATTTGCCAACAATCTCCCCCTTTGGCATTGATGGCAACACTCATGAGAAAAAGCCAAAATGTATATCCAAATGTCCAAGACTGTCTTACCAAAACTGTCAAAATGGTGTACTCCCCTTGAGCAGATGATCTCTTCTGTCATACATTTTTCTTATCCTTATTTCTTTTTCTTATCCTTTACTACTCCCCCTTTGGCATCAATGACAAAGGATATCATTCAATGTCAATTGAGTGTAGTTTCTGTCTAGATCCTTGTAATCGGTAGGTTATGATTTGATATAAATTTGCTAAGGCAACATTCTGACTATTGTAGAATCTCTCACTGTCTTTTAGTGCTGTTTTAGCCCTTTGGATTGTACCGGTGAGAAAGTGCATTTGCTCTTCCGATGTCTTAAGTCCTAGAACAAGAGCCTCAGAAATCTCTTTTCTCAAAGAGATGAGGATATCTAGTTTAGGACCTAGTCTACACTTCAGTTCCTTTGCCTTAAACCTTAATCTCTCTTTATCTTTTTCAAGTTTTTCTATTTTGTCTTCAAATCCTGCAATTTCCTATTCTACTATCGATATTGAATCCGATGAACCTATTAAGTTGTTAGCAATATCATTGATTTCATTTTGAGCTATGCTGATCTCTTTATCTATATCTTCTGTCAAAATGTTTGTTTTGCATGTATCTCTGTACAATTTCTTGAAGTCCAAAATTGTCTTGCTTAGTACTGGTAATAATGTATCCATATGTTCTTTATTCTTCTTGACTGTCTCCTCAAATAATTTTTCCTTCTCTTTATTCATTTTCTCTCTGAAAGTTTCCTCATTGATTTGATCAATTGTTAGAAGATTGCCGGTTATGTGTTTAGACAATGTGTCTAATTGGCCTAAAGAATCTTTATTCTCTATGTTGCACTTGGGTGCAATCATCTTCAAAATTGGTATGGTGTAATCAATAGCCTTATATGCTAGTGCATTACAATCTGTTATTTTCTTAATTGAATCTAGCAATACCTCTATCACATTAGTTGCTCTAAATTCAGTCATGGAGTTTCCAGATGATTTTCCAACTACCTTCACAATTTGTAATCCGCTGGTGCTAGTAATAGCATTGCTTTCCTCTTTCTTTGGAGGGTCAGTTTGTGTCTACATTTCAACTACCAAAGGTTTAGGTTTTTCAGTTGTAGCTGGTGGCACTGTCTCTGAATGTACCTATGAATGATCTTGTTGCTCTACCTATTTCTTTGTGCTCTCTACTGATGGTTTCTTTGATGGTGCCTCTGATGATTTTTCAGTGGTATCCACTGCCAGTTTTTTAGTTTGTGACTCTGTGTTTTCTACCAGTTTATTTGTGCTTACTTCTGAAATGTCTACAGCCAGTATCTCAATAGATTTTTCATTGCTATTAGTTGCCGGTTGCTCAGTAGATACATCATTATGTACACTAGTGCTATCTTCTTTTCCTGTATCTGTTGTCCGTTCAGTTTTTTGCTCACTCCCAATTTCAATGTCTCCAACTGTGTCTTCTACCGGTGGCTCAGTAGATACATCTCCTTTCTCACTTGATTCCTTATCAACCACAATGTTGACTTCCTGTGTGTTGATATTCATTGTATACAACACCTCAGAATTAGGATTTGTGTCCTCATGTGTTGTCTCCATAATCTTTGTTGCCGGTGGAGTATCAGAAGGAGGTGGGGGTAAGTTGTCTATTATCTTTATGCTCAGAGGTCCACCTACTTTACCTTTCCCCTTATCCTTATCTTTTTCTTTTTGATAGACTTTTAAAGTCTTTGGTCTCTTAAGCTCTTCTTGTTTCTCCTTTTCAACAAAGAATATATCCCACTTGCCTACAATTTCTTCTGATATCTCATTAACTCTTCCTGCCATTAGTGCTACATGCCGGTGACCGGTTGAAAATACTATTTGGTTAGCCTCACTTATTAATTCATCTATCTAGTTCACTGGGTGAACTGCAAGTAGTTTTTCTATCTTGATCTTTTTATCCAATTCAACAATTGCTACCCTTCTTGCTTCTAACCTTCTATACAAGTCATTAGGTATATCATCTACAACTTCCATAAAAAATTTCTTGTAGATATCAAGGTGTAAGATAACACTATTTTCTATACTTTCTTTTTCATCATTCGAAAGTGTGTTATACAACTTGCTGATATTTGACAATTTTCCATGTTCAGTTATCTCATTCAAAAGTTTGTCCAGAGGAGGGACAACTTGTTTTTCCTTCCTTTTCTTTGGTGTCAACTTCTTTGCCAGAGGCCTAATTGCCTGTTGTTTCTGTCTTGTTCTCTTAGGTGTAGGAGCGGGTACTGGTGAGGTTTTCCTTTTCCTTACTACCCTTTTAAATTCTGCTGGTATTTCACTATCAGAGGAGGTAGCAACCAGTGAAAGATCTGTTTTTGGTTGTAGTCCTTCCAAGTCACTCTCCTTAATACCAGTTTTGTTCAATACATCTTCCTTGATTGCTTTTGCCTGCCTTGTTCCTTTTCTCACTATCTGTTTAGTTTTCTTTATTCTTTTCTGAGATTGAATTTTGCTTTTAGTTGTTTCAGAATTACCAAATATTTCTTCAGTTGGTTCTTTAGGGGCTTCTAGAAGTGCTTTTGCATAAGTTTCAATTATGTTCTCATCTACCTCATATCCCATTTCTGTAACCCAAATAGTCCTCGTAACCACTGCCTCCATCCAAATTTCATCTTTCTTTATCACAAAGCATATATCCTTTTGATATTTATCTACTATAGATTGAGATAGCCTTTCTCTAATTTTCATTCTAGCCTTCAGTGTTTGAAAATGTTCATTTATGTTCTTTTCTCTGTCATCTCCCATGTTGTTCAGTATGTCCAGAAGTTGTTTTCTTACCGATATGTCAAAACCAAAATCCTTTCTACAAATACCGGGTACTTCTTTGGTTATATACAACATTAAACATACAAGTAGTTTGCCAAATCTGAAAGTCCCTTTCTTATCCCCTTTGATTTTATTTAGGTTGTCCATCAGTTCATCCCTCAACCATTCGCATATGTCAATTTTTGGATTGTTGTTTACCAAGTCATAAGCACTTTTGATACATAAAATAGAAACATAGTTTAATCTATTAGCTTGTGTAACTTTGTATCCAAAAATCATGCTAATGAACCTTACATTGGTATTCTATACATCGTTTACTCTCAAAGATCTCTTGTCAAAGGTTGCACTGGTTAGGCTCATTGCAATGTCATTTGGAACCTTTTTAGTCTTGTCAGGCATGCTACCGGTGGAAGGTAAGCTTGTCACTGCCCTAACTACCTCTTTAGTTATCTTATGAATTGAATCCAACCAAAAGAACTCCCCATGAACTTTGCTTAACACAATCCTTATAACATCCTTTGGAAAATCAGGAATACTAAGAATCTCCACAAAACCTAGGGTTTCGACTATCTTATGTTTCGGTTTAACGTTTCCATTTTCATCACATATAACAGTCCTGTATATATTCTTAATTTCATCATCTCCTAGTTCTTCTATATGATAGTTCTGATACTAATTGTTAAGTACAGATGCCAAGCTAACAAGATGAGAGGGGGGGGTGAATCATACAAACTTAAACTTCCATAAAAACAACAGATTCAACCTCGGTAACATATACTTCAGCAATATAACCAAAACTGCTAAACATGCAAACTCATAAGCATATAAACATCATAACACTCATAACACCAGATTTAATGCGGAAACCCAAATAGGGAAAAACTACTATGGGATTTCAGACCCACTAAGAAATATACTCTTCTAGAGTATGCTCGGTTAAAAGAAAATCCTGTTAAAGATTACAAACACATTTCTAGATGTGACCCGGTTAAGGGATTTCCCTCAGATTTGTTAGGATCTTCACCTTGTTAGAAGTGACCTTGTTAAAGGATTTCAAACACTCAATCAAAATGTCACCTTGCTAGAGGGTTTTACAAATAAGACTGTTAAGTCCACTCGGTTAAGATAAATTCTGTCACTTTACAAAATAACAGTAATTAAATATATCTGCAACTTCACATCAAAAATGCTAAAGCAAATTCTTATTTGCTTAAATACAATCTAGTCATAGGACTTATCTTGTCCCTCTGCTGGGCTCTATACTCTGTTAATCAAACAGGTCTTCAAGCTTCTGAGATCGGTAATCACTATGTAGCATCTCTGTGCTTACACTTGCCCGCATGCAATGTTTTTATCAACAATTCCTTATTTATAAACAATTTGCTAACCACTTAATCTCCTTGATCACATATCCCATGATCAATCATAGCCATTAGATCTTTAAACTTGACTAGGTTCAATGTGTCCTTTGATCTGAAAATGTTTTACCTCGCCTTGGAACTTGCATACATTTCTTGGAACTTGTGCCAAGGTATTGCGGTTCAATCTGAGCTGTAGATCTTTCTGCCAATCTTCTATTGCCATAGATTATTTTAACAAATCTTCATGCATGACATAGCAATCATTTAATCTATTCCAGCTCATCAGCTTCCTTCATTAAATAACACTTTTAATCATTTAATGCATTCTGTTACAGCTCGGTTGCAACTCAGTAAATACTAAACTTCACTTGGTAGACCTTCCGCCTTCATTAATCGATAGCGATAACCTTAGGGTTTACCAACTAGGTTCTTTGCTTGGTAACATAGTAAAGTATTAACCTTTCAATGAATAGCATATGTAGGATATCAAAAGAATCTAAACATCATGATCTCATCATTTTTTAACTCGATAATAGTTGCCCATTGAATAACTTATTTCTCCCCTTATTCATCACAATCTTTCTGTGTCTTTTACCGACATCTTTATACTCATCAAATCATACTTCTTAAGATATAGCAACATCATACTGAATTAGAAAATCCATTTCTTGACATCAATGACAAAATAATAATATTAAGACAGTAAACATCCTTAATCAGTTATATCCATAATCATCAACAACCTTCTCAATATCCTTATTGAAATGCCAACAATCTCCCCTTGTCTGTTATAATGCCAACAATCTCCCCCTTTCGCATTGATGGCAAAACCAATTGATTTGACCTAATTGATTAGGTTTCAGATTGCTATGAGATTTTGAAATGCTCCCCCTGTCATCAGACTTCTCCCCCATACAATAGTCTTCTCCCCCTTTGACAACAATGCCAAAAAGTAAAAGAGCTAAAACATGATTTCTTCCGCTGAGAAGTGAATTCCTTGCTGTTATGTGTCAACTTAGTCTCAGTTAGAGCATTATGTCTTCAATTTCTATTCCCTGTATTTGTTTCCTGCACACCTTTAGAAAACATCCTAAAGTGTGTAAATAAGCATCAATCCACACATAATATTCTGTAGATTCATCAAATTGATGCTTTCACCGAACTCGGTCAGTGAGTAGAAGATAGGGGTAGGACCCCTAACTTGCTTCTGAGATACTCAAAAGTGTCCCATGGCAATGGCTTTGTGAAGATATCTGTGATTTGTTCCTTTGTGCTAACATACTCCAACACCACTTTCTTCTCTTGAACTTCTTCTCTAAGATAATGATATTTGATAGAGATGTGCTTTGTCTTAGAGTGTATAACAGGATTCTTTGAAATGTTAATGGCACTAGTATTGTCACAAAATATAGTTACTGGCTCGGTAAATTTCTCATTTATACCTTCCAACAGTTGTTTGATCCATGCTATATTGGTACAATTCAATGTTGCGGCAACATATTCAGCTTCTACTGTTGACTGTGAAACACATCCTTGTTTCTTGCTAAACAACCTCACTAGTCTTTCTCCTAAAAAGAAAGCTCCTCCACTTGTGCTTTTTCTATCATCAATGTGCCTGCCCAATCAGCATCAGTATAAACTTTTAAATCAAATTCACTTCCTTTCTGATATACTAAGCCATAATCTTCAGTACCTTTCAAGTATCTAAAAATTCTCTTGATTGCTGTCATGTGTGTTTCCTTGGGATCTGCAAAAAATCTTGCAACTATACATACTGCATGTGCTATGTCTAGGCTACTGTGAACAACATATTGCAATTTTCCAATCATAGATCGGTAAAGTGTCTGATCAACAGATGCAGATTCATCATTCTTTGATAATTTACACTTGGTAGTCATAGGAGTACTTATTGGTTTTGAATCCTCCATTCCAAATTTCTTGAAGATTTCCTTTTTGTACTTGGATTGAGTAATGAAAATCTCATCTTTCATTTGCAGTATCTGTAAACCTATAAAATACTTTTTCTCACTGATTAATGACATCTCAAATTCTTTGCTCATTTCATTTCCAAAGTTCTTGCATAGAGAATCATTCCCACAGAATATAATGTCATCAACAAATATGGCTGAGATCAATATTCCATTTTCATCATTCTTCATGTACATATTGGTGTTTTCACTTGTCCTTATAAAACCAATCTTGATTAAATAAGAGTGCAATCTTTCATACCATGCTCTAGGTATTTGTTTCAAACCATATAATGCTTTGTTTAATTTACATACCTGATCTTTATTATTGTCCTCAACAAATCCTTCAGGTTGTTCAATATAAACTTCTTCTTCTAATATACCATTTAGAAATGTAGATTTGACATCCATTTGATATACCTTGAAATTTTTGTAAGCAGCGTATGCCAACAATGTTCTTACTCCTTCAAGTCTTGCCACAGGTGCAAAAGTCTCACCATAATCAATTCCCTCTTCTTGAGCATATCCTTTGCAAACTAGTCTTGCTTTATTTTGAATGACCTCACCTTTTTCATTCAGCTTGTTTCTGAAAATCCACTTTGTACCGATTACATTTTTGTCCTTTAGTCTTGGGACCAGTGTCCATGTGTCATTCTTCTTGATTTGATCAATCTCTTCTGTCATAGCATTTATCCAATCTTCACTGTTAAATGCTTCTTTCACTATCCTTGGTTCAAATTATGATATCAGACATCTGTTCTGTCTCAGTTTGTTTCTTGTCATCACTGGATCATCCTTATCTCCTATAATCTGACTTGATGCATGATTCCTTCTGACATACTTGGCTAATATAGGCTCGGTAGATTCTATATGATCTTCTTCATCACTCAGTAACTGGACATTATCTTCATTTCCTTCAGCAACTTTCTCGGTAGGACTTCTCAGTTGAACATGGACAAATTCTTCATAATCTTCTAGTTCTTTGGAGTTTCCTTCTTCATTTCTTTCTACAAATTCATCAATTTTCACATTTGCACTTTCTACTATTTTGTTAGATGATTTGATCAGACATTTAAATGCTTTACTTCTAGAAGAATAACTAAGAAATGTTCCTTCTTCACTTTTCTGACCAAACTTTCCATTTCTATCATCTTTGTGTACATAGCATCTACTTCCAAAGATTTTGAAGTAACTTACATTAGCTTTCTTGTCATACCAGATTTCATATGGTATCTTCAAAGTTCATTTCTTCAATTGTACTTGTATAAGGGGTTTAAACGACTGTGCTTATTGCTTCTCTCCAAAATGTTTGTGGCACTTTCTTTTCAATCATCAGGGTTCTGGCACAGTCCACAATTGATTTGTTTCTTCTCGCAGCTATCCCATTTTGTTGTGGAGTTCTCGGTGTAGAGACTTGTCTTTTTATACCATGATCATTGCAGAATAAGTTAAACTCATCAGAGGTAAACTCTCCTCCTCTATCTGATCTAAGACATTTCAGTTGTCTTCCTATTTCATTTTCAACTCTTGCCTTGTACCATTCAAACATTTGAAAAGCTTCTGATTTTTCTTTTAGAAACATAACTAACATCATCCTTGAATAATCATCCACAAATAATATGAAATATTTATCACCATAATAACTTTGAACTTTCATAGGACCTCAAAGATCAGTGTGCACAAGATCTAAAATTCCCTTAGAAGTGTAGGACTTACTAGTAAAGCTTGATCTTGTTATCTTACCCATCTGGCATCCTCGGCACATAACATTCTCAAGTTTCTCAAGACCTGGTAGACCTCTTACTCGGTGCTTCTTTCTTATTTTGATCAGATTATCAAAATTTACATGACAAAACCTTTTATGCCATAACCAGGTATCATCTATCTTTGCATACAGACACTTATTCCTAGTTGAGTCAAGATGAAATGTATTACCTTTTGTTTGTGTCCCAGTAGCAGCTAACTTTCCATGCTTGTCATAAACTTTGACAATTCCTTTCTAAAATTCTATTCGGTAACCTATGTTGTTTAGTTGTGCTACACTCAACAAATTATATTTCAAATCTTCAACCCAATAAACATCATTACATTTAGCAATGTTAAGAAGTGTTATGGATCCTTTACCTTTTACTGGACATGGTGCATCATTACCAAATCTTACATAACCTCCATCATAATCTTCTAACATAACAAACTTGTGTTTATCACCTGTCATGTGATGTGAGCATCCACTATCTATGATCCAAGAATCATTAGTATTTATGTGAGATATTAGGGCTTTTTCTTCATACCTTTCTTTATCTGATCCATCCTTAATAGCCACATAAACTACTTCCTCTATATCAGTTTCATCTGATTTATCATCATTGGATTCCTCATCAGTTATTAGGCATGACTTTCTATCTCTTCTTCTGAAGTCTTGGTGTCCTCTGTAATGATTATTTTTCTATTTGTCATCTTGATAATCTCTCTTTTCACTAGATTCTTTGTCAGGGCAATTAGAAGCCATATGTCTTATTCTATCACAGTTAAAACATTTCAAAGGCAACTTTCCTTTGTACTTACCTTTTCCTCTCGGTAGCCTTCTGGCTAATAGTGCTTCAAACTCTTCTTGTTTTCTGATTTTCTCATACAGTTTGTGTACTTCCTCCATATTTTTGTGAAATCTTTCACTTGCTCCAGTGTGATTCTCTTCAGAGTACTTATACTTTCTATCATTGTAATCATCAGATTCATCAAGATGAAAAGAACTAAATGCAGACTCAATTTTATTTATCGAAGACCCACTGTTATCAAAGTTACTTAACTCAAATGAATGTAGCTTACCAATAGTAGCATCCAAAGAAACTAGCATATTGGGTACAGACCTCAATTCATTGATTGCAGAGACTCGGATTGCATAAGCAGGTAGAAGGGTTCTCAATAACTTACTTGTGACATCCTTTTCTTCAATGGTTCCTCTGCTCCTTTGATTTGATTGACAATCTCCTTTATCCTTGTACTGTACTGGGTTATGTTCTCACCTTCATTCATCCTCATAGATTCAAGTTGTCCTCTTAAACTATCCACTTTTGCTCTTTGAACATGTTCATCACTGCCATACATAGATATGAGCTTGTCCCACATTGCCTTGGCATCATTGCAGCCTTCTAGATCATTAAACTCTGAGTCGGTCAATGTAGATGTTATTTCAATCATTCCTTGAATATGTTCTTGCTTTGCCTTTATCAGTTCCATTGTCAATGGATAGGTTCTAGGTGTAATGAAATCATTCTCCAGATAATATACAACATATTCTCCAAATCCTAATAGGTGCAGCTTCATCCTTGCCATGTAGAGAAACTAGACTTGTTTAGCTTCCGTGCATCCCTCTTATACTTCTCTGGATCTTTTCCTCAAGTGCCTTTAAACTTTTTCTTCCGGAGTCCAAAGCTCTGATACCAATTGATAGTTCTAATACTAATTCTTAAGTATAGATGCCAAGCTAACAAGATGAGAGGGGGGTGGGGGTGAATCATACAAACTTAATCTTCCATTAAAACAACAGATTCAACCTCGGTAACATATACTTCAGCAATATAACCAAAACTGCTAAACATGCAAACTCATAAGCATATAAACATCATAACACTCATAACACTAGATTTAACGTGGAAACCCAAATAGGGAAAAACCACTGTGGGATTTCGGACCCACTAAGAAATATACTCTTTTAGAGTATGCTCGGTTAAAAGCAAATCCTATTAAAGATTACAAACACATTGCTAGATGTGACCCGGTTAAAGGATTTCCCTCAGATCTATTAGTATCTTCACTTTGTTAGAAGTGACCTTTTTAAAGGATTTCAAACATTCAATCAGAATGTCACCTAGCTAGAGGGTTTTACAAATAAGACTGTTAAGTCCTCTCTGTTAAGAGATTTTCTATCACTTTACAAAATAACAGTAATAAAATATCTCTGCAACTTCACATCAAAAATACTAAAGCAGATTCTTATTTGCTTAAATACAATCTAGTCATAGGACTTATCTTATCCCTCTATTGGGGTCTATACTCTGTTAATCAAACAGGTCTTCAAGCTTCTGAGCTCGGTGATCACTATGTAGCATCCCTATGCTTACACTTGCCCGCATGCATTGTTTATCAATAGTTCCTTATTTATAAACAATTTGCTAACCGCTTAATCTCCTTGATCACATATCCCATGATCAATCATAGCCATCAGATCTTTAAACTTGATGAGGTTCAATGTATCCTTTAGTCTCAAAATGTTTTACTTCGCCTTGGAACTTACATACATTTCTTGGAACTTGTGCTAAGGTATTGCGGTTCAATATGAGCTATAGATCTTTCTGCCGATCTTCTATTGCCATATATTCTTTTAACAAACTTCATGCACGACATACCAATCATTTAATCTATTCCAGCTCATCAGCTTCCTTCATTAAATAATGCTTTTAATCATTTAGTACATTCTGTTACAACTCGGTTGCAACTCGGTAAATACTAAACTTCACTCAGTAGACCTTCCGCCTTCATTAACCGATATCGATAACCTTAGGGTTTACCGACTAGGTTCCTTAGGGTTTACCAACTATGTTCTTTGCTCGGTAACATAGTATAGTATTAACCTTTCAATGAATAGCATATGTAGGATATCAAAACAATCTAAACATCATGATCTCATCATTGTCTAGCTCGGTAATAGTTGCCCATTGAACAACTTATTTCTCTCCTTATTCATCACAATCTTTCTGTGTCTTTTACCGACATCTTTATACTCATCAAATCATACTTCTTAAGATATGGCAACATCATACTGAATTAGAAAATCAATTTCTTAACATCAATGACAAAATAATAATATTAAGACAGTAAACATCCTTAATCAGTTATATCCATAATCATCAGCAACCTTCTCAATATCCTTATTGAAATGCCAACAATCTCGCCTTGTCTGTTATAATGCCAACAATCTCCCCCTTTTGCATTGATGGTAAAACTAATTGATTTTACCTAATTGGTTCTGATTCAGATTGCTATGAGATTCTGAAATGCTCCCCCCATCATCAGACTTCTCCCCCATACAATAGTCTTCTCCCCCTTTGACAACAATGCCAAAAAGTAAAAGAGCTAAAACATGATTTCTTCCACTGAGAAGTGAATTCCTTGCTGTTATGTGTCAACTTAGTCTCAGTTAGGGCATTATGTCTTCAATTCCTGTTCCCTGTATTTGTTTCTTGCACACCTTTAGAAAACATCCAACAATGTTCTTACTCCTTCAAGTCTTGCCATAGGTGCAAAAGTCTCACCATAATCAATTCCCTCTTTTTGACCATATCCTTTGCAAACTAGTCTTGCTTTATTTCGAATGACCTCACCTTTTTCATTCAGCTTGTTTCTGAAAATCCACTTTGTACCGATTACATTTTTGTCCTTCAATCTTGGGACCAGTGTCCATGTGTCATTCTTCTTGATTTGATCAATCTCTTCTGTCATAGCATTTATCCAATCTTCACTATTAAATGCCTCTTTCACTATCCTTGGTTCAAATTCAGATATCAGACATGTGTTCTGTCTCAGTTTGTTTCTTGTCATCACTGGATCATCCTTATCTCCTATAATCTGACTTGATGCATGATTCCTTCTGACATACTTGGCTAATACAGGCTTGGTAGATTCTGTATGATCTTCTTCATCACTTGGTAACCAAACATTATCTTCATTTCCTTCAATAGCTTTCTTGGTAGGACTTCTCGGTTGAACATAGATAAATTCTTCATAATCTTCTAGTTCTTTGGAGTTTCCTTCATCATTTCTTTCTGCAAATTCATCAATTTTCACATTTGCACTTTCTACTATTTTGTTAGATGATTTGATCAGACATTTAAATGCTTTACTTCTAGAAGAATAACCAAGAAATGTTCCTTCTTCACTTTTCTGATCAAACTTTCCATTTCTATCATCTTTGTGTACATAGCATTTACTTCCAAAGATTTTGAAGTAACTTACATTAGGTTTCTTGTCATACCAGATTTCATATGGTATCTTCAAAATTCCTTTCTTCAGTTGTACTCGGTTCAGGGTGTAAACTGCTATGCTTATTGCTTCTCTCCAAAATGTTTGTGGCACTTTCTTTTCAATCATCAGGGTTCTGGAACAATCCACAATAGATCTGTTTCTTTTCTTAGCTATCCCATTTTGCTATGGAGTTCTTGGTGCAGAGACTTGTCTTTTTATACCATGATCATTGCAGAATAAGTTAAACTCATCAGAGGTAAACTCTCCTCCTCTATCTGATCTAAGACATTTCAGTTGTCTTCCTGTTTCATTTTCAACTCTTGCCTTGTACCATTTAAACATTTGAAAAGCTTTTGATTTTTCTTTTAAAAACATAACTGACATCATCCTTGAATAATCATCTACAAATAATATGAAATATTTATCACCATAATAACTTTGAACTTTCATAAGACCACAAAGATCAGTGTGCACAAGATCTAAAATTCCCTTAGAAGTGTACGACTTACTTGTAAAGCTTGATCTTGTCATCTTACCCATTTGGCATCCTCGACACATAGCATTCTCAGGTTTCTCAAGACTCGGTAGACCTTTTACTTGGTGCTTCTTGCTTATTTTGATCAGATTATCAAAATTTACATGACAAAACCTTTTATGCCATAACTAGGTATCATCTATCTTTGCATACAAACACTTATTCCTAGTTGAGTCAAGATGAGATGTATTACCTTTTGTTTGTGTCCCGGTAGCAGCTAACTTTCCATGCTTGTCATGAACTTTGACAATTTCTTTCTAAAATTCTATTTGGTAACCTGTGTTGTTTAGCTGTGCTACACTCAACAAATTATATTTCAAATCTTCAACCCAATAAACATCATTACATTTAGCATTGTAAAGAAGTGTTATGTATCCTTTACCTTTTACTGGACATGGTGCATTGCTACCAAATCTTACATAGCCTCCATCATAATCTTCTAACATAACAAACTTGTGTTTATCACCTGTCATGTGATGTGAGCATCCACTATCTATGATCCAAGAATCATTAGTATTTATGTGAGATATTAGGGCTTTTTCTTCATACCTTTCTTTATCTGATCCATCCTTAATAGCCACATAAACTACTTCCTCTATATCAGTTTCATCTGATTTATCATCATTGGATTCCTCATCAGCTATTAGGCACGACTTTCTATCGCTTCTTCTGAAGTCTCGGTGTCCTCTGTAATGATTATTTATTTGTTTGCCATCTCGGTAATCTCTCTTTTCACTAGATTCTTTGTCAGGGCAATTAGAAGCCATATGTCTTATTCTATCATAGTTAAAACATTTCAAAGGCAACTTTCCTTTGTACTTACCTTTTCCTCTCGGTAGCCTTTTGGCTAATAGTGCTTCAAACTCTTCTTGTTTTCTGATTTCCTCATATAGTTTGTGTACTTCCTCTATGTTTTTGCGAAATCTTTCACTTGCTCCAGTGTGATTCCCTTCAGAGTACTTATACTTTCTATCACTGTAATGATCAGATTTAGCAAGATGAAAAAAACTAAATGCAGACTCAATTTTATTTACCGAAGATCCACTGTTATCAAAGTTACTTAACTTAAATGCATGTAGCTTACCAATAGTAGCATCCAAAAAAATTGGCATATTGGGTACATACCTCAATTCATTGATTGCAGAGACTCAGATTGCATAAGCAGGTAGAAGGGTTCTCAATAACTTACTTGTGACATCCTTTTCTTCAATGGTTCCTCCTGCTCCTTTGATTTGGTTGACAATCTCCTTTAACCTTGTACTGTACTAGGTTATGTTCTCACCTTCATTCATCCTCATAGATTCAAGTTGTCCTCTTAAACTATCCACTTTTTCTCTTTGAACATGTTCATCACCGCCATACACAGATATGAGCTTGTCCCACATTGCCTTGGCATCATTGCAGCCTTCTAGATCATTAAACTCTGAGTCGGTCAATGCAGATGTTATTTCAATCATTGCTTGAATATGTTCTTGCTTTGACTTTATCTCTTCCATTGTCAATGGATAGGTGCTAGGTGTAATGAAATCATTCTCCAGATAATATACATCATATTCTCCAGCTCCTGATAGGTGCAGCTTCATCCTTTTCTTCCATGTAGAGAAACTAAACTTGTTCAGCTTCCGTGCATCCCTCTTATACATCTTTGGATCTTTTCCTCAAGTGCCTTTAAACTTTTTCATTCGGAGTCCAAAGCTCTGATACCAATTGATAGTTCTGATACTAATTCTTAAGTACAAATGCCAAGCTAACAAGATGAGAGGGGGGGGGGTGAATCATACAAACTTAATCTTCCATAAAAACAATAGATTCAACCTCAGTAACATATACTTCAACAATATAACCAAAACTGCTAAACATTTAAATTCATAAGCATATAAACATCATAACACTCATAACACTAGATTTAATGTGGAAACCCAAATAGGGAAAAACCATTGTGGGATTTCGGACCCACTAAGAAATATACTCTTCTAGAGTATGCTCGGTTAAAAGCAAATCCTGTTAAAGATTACAAACACATTGCTAGATGTGACCCGGTTAAGGGATTTCCCTCAGATCTGTTAGGATCTTCACCTTGTTAGAAGTGACCTTTTTAAAGGATTTCAAACATTCAATCAGAATGTCACCTTGCTAGAGGGTTTTACAAATAAGACTGTTAAGTCCACTCGGTTAAGAGATTTTCTGTCACTTTACAAAATAACAGTAATAAAATATATCTACAACTTCACATCAAAAATGCTAAAGCAGATTCTTATTTGCTTAAATACAATCTAGTCATAGGACTTATCTTGTCCCTCTGCTGGGCTCTATACTCTGTTAATCAAATAGGTCTTCAAGCTTCTGAGCTTGGTAGTCACTATGTAGCATCCCTGTGCTTACACTTGCCCGCATGCATTGTTTATCAACAATTCCTTATTTATAAACAATTTGCTAACCACTTAATCTCCTTGATCACATATCCCATGATCAATCATAGCCATCAAATCTTTAAACTTGACCAGGTTCAATGTATCCTTCGATCTGAAAATGTTTTACCTCACCTTGGAACTTACATACATTTCTTGGAACTTGTGCCAAGGTATTGCGGTTCAATCTGAGCTGTAGATCTTTCTGCCGATCTTCTATTGCCATATATTCTTTTAACAAACTTCATGCATGACATAGCAATCATTTAATCTATTCCAGCTCATCAACTTCCTTCATTAAATAACACTTTTAATCATTTAGTGCATTCTGTTACAGCTCGATTGCAACTCAGTAAATACTAAACTTCACTTGGTAGACCTTCTACCTTCATTAACCGATAGTGATAACCTTAGGGTTTACCGACTAGGTTCCTTAGGGTTTATCAACTAGGTTCTTTGCTCGGTAACATAGTATAGTATTAACCTTTCAATCAATAGTATATGTAGGATATCAAAACAATCTAAACATCATGATCTCATCATTGTCTAACTCGGTAATAATTGCCCATTGAATAACTTATTTCTCCCCTTATTCATCACAATCTTTCTGTGTCTTTTACCGACATCTTTATACTCATCAAATCATACCTCTTAAGATATGGCAACATCATACTGAATTAGAAAATCAATTTCTTGACATCAATGACAAAATAATAATATTAAGACAGTAAACATCCTTAATCAATTATATCCATAATCATCAACAACCTTCTCAATATCCTTATTGAAATGCCAACAATATCCTCTTGTCTGTTATAATGCCAACACTATATGAAAATGTATGTAGATTCTAGGATCCTCAGCATAAGCAACTCCTTTAGGTATTTTTGAGAATTCTCCTAGGGTATCATCTTTCTTTGACATTTTGGGAATAATCTGAAATACGGGTCTAGGGAACTTAACAACTTCAATTACAGTAGGGTTTGCAATGAATTCAAGTGTAGAGGAGGAAGCCATTGTTATAAATACCTTAATCTGCTTTTAGGTATGAGTGCTTGAATGATTTGCTTTGAACACTTCTCACTATGGATGCCTTTGCTTGGGATTTTCGCGCTCTAAGGAAGTTTGAATGCTCGGTGAATGAAAAGAGAGCCAAAATATTTTCTTTATAATGTCATTTCGTCCAACTACCACATTTAATGCCTGCCGGTTAAGTCAAACTTAACACATATGCCGGTAAAGAAGTATTTCAACTTCTCACCATCAACCGAGGGTAAATTAGCATGTTTTTGAATTTGTTACCATACCCCCAAAAGGTTTCTTTTCAGTTATATGAAGAATCTCCTGTCGATGGAGTGATACTCTGTTCGACCGGTGAAGGAATAGCTTCATTAACATTCATATCTAATTTTCTGATCCATTGTTTTGAAAATTCTTGCTTTACCTCTTCAACCTTTTCTTTACCTTTCAAACTAGGTCCTTTGTTATTTGTCACTGATGCCTTACTTCTACAAAATTTTGCAATATGTCCAATCTTGTTACAAGCATAACAAGTCACATTATTTTTCTGAATAGCTTTTCCATATCCTATGCGGGTATGTGTTCTGCATTGATTAGATAGGTGTCCAAATCTTCCACAAACATAACATCTTACATTCATTCTGCAATTTTATGAGTTATGACCAACTTTATTGCATTTAGAACATTGACCGGAGGGTGCATTAGTGTTCTGATAGTTTCTAGATCTACACTGATTTTCTCTATGACCATATTTGTTACAGTTAAAGAATTTTCCATTAAATTTGTAGGCATTAGGTTGTCTTATTGGTTTACTATGATCATGATTGTTTGCAGTACCAGAGATTTCACCAACTTCAAAGCCAAGGCCATTTGTATCTCCATCAGGTTTCTGATTTTTCAACATGTCATCAAGTTCCTCTGAGCTTTTCTTGAATTTCTCCTTGTGTTGATTTGCAGTAGCCAACTCATTTTCTAAGAAATCTTTCTGTCTCATGAGTTTAGTTTTGTCATGCTCCAAGTGAATTATATTTATCTTCAACATATCATTTTCATGACTGAGTCTTAGATTTTCATTTCTATCATCATTGATTCTTCTAGCCAAGTCATCTTCATTCTTCTTTCGGTCTTCAATGTCTTTGCAAAACCTCATAGTCATATCTTGCATCTCATTTTTCATTGTACTGTTTTCTTGTCTTAGTTTGTTCACAAGGTCATTAAGAGTTTCTTTTTCATCATCATCACTCTGCATCTTCTTAGAAAGTTCTTTTCTTTTGATCCTAGCAATAGTGAGATTTCGTTGAAGTCCCTGAATGATTTCCTGTGCAGCCTTCAGATCATCTTCAAGTTTCATATTCTTCAATTTTTTTACATCATAGTCTGAAAGAGCTGTTTCCAATTGCTTTCTCAATTTTTCCATCTTTGTCGGTGTCAGAATCTTCCTCAAGTTGTTAGGCTTTTGAAAATAGAGGACCAGGCTCTGATACCAATTGTTAGGATTCCCAAAGATACTGAGAGGGGGGGTGAATCAGTATCTAACCGATTAATGGATTTTCTGAACTTATTAAATGAATTGCATTCCAAAACAGTGTATCGGTAAACCAGAAATAATGCAGTAAATAAGATTAGTAAACACAACATAGAAAGCACACCATAATACAATATTTTTAACGAGTAAACCCAGTGTGGGAAAAACCTTAGTGGGATTTGTGACCCACAATATTTGCTTACTAGCCAATAAGTGAATATTACTGATACAATAAGGGCTTGCACATGCAGGAAGGTCAACTGCCTAAAGCTCACTACTTAAATACAAAAAGGAAGTCTCACTGACTTACAAAAGTGGATTATATAAATCCAATGTCATGTACTGCTTTGGATCAGCATCTGCTATGCCAGGTTTAGTACTGGTTTAAGCTCTTGGAATAATCATAAACCTTATTCCACAATCTACCTTAATATTCGCACATATTATCCATCTCACATATTCCTATTACAGGTGTTCTATAAGATCTCATACTTATATATGAGCCTTATTACAATTTGCCTTGTCGGCTTACAAAAAGATTTTACAAATAAATACAAAATACAATAAACAAAAATCCTATCGGCCAGGGTGCCGGGGAACATCTTTGCCGGTGTCTGTGCCTGTGCCGGTGTCTGTGCCTGTGCTGGTGTCTGCCGGTGCCATAGGATTGTAAGGTTGCCATCAATGACAATACCTTCAATCACCTACAATTTCTCATTGGAGTGTGCATTTGCCAACATTCTGGTTATCTGAACTGTCTAACAATTAGAATCAGAGCTTTGGTCCTCTTTGTAGAAAGCTTAACCTCTTGAGGAAGATCCTATGGTGAGTAATAGTTCAAGTTCACCCAGTTCTTCTCGAGCTATCTTTCGAAGGGATATACCAAGGCTTGAAGGAACAAACTATACAATATGCAAGATTCAGATGGAGACTCATCTAAGATGTCTTGGCAAGGAGATTTGGGAGATCACACAGAATCGTGTCACACTCTACAATCCAGGATCTGACAATCCTCCTCCGACAAACCTGGATAGGGAGCTTGATAATGATTGTAGAGAAAGAGAAGCCCTCTTGTGTGCACTTTCTAATCAACAAATAATGGGATTAACATACAAATCATCTGGAAAGGCTATATGGGATAAGTTGTAGACCCTTAATGAAGGTGAAACTCCAGTGAAGATTGCTAAACTTGATGGTTACTGGGTGAGATATGAAAACCTGAAGATGGAAGAAGATGAAAGGATTACTGCATTCATGGAAAGGGTAAATGAGATTGTTATGGGAATTCAATGTTGTGGTGGAACTCTAAGCGAAGATGAAATTATTTCTAAAGTCCTAAGAGACCTACCACCTGCTTATAAAATGAAGGCTACTGCTATTAATGAGTTAATAACAATGGCTAATACATCTGTCAACAAAGATATTTTATTTGGGAAACTATCTGCTTTTGAGCTTAAGGAATTTGGACCTGTGAATACTGAACCTGATTTTCATGCATCTACATCTACAACTGGTAAACAAGATTGGAAAGCTTTATATGCAAAAGAATTAGAAGATATGAAGAGAGAAGATGATGAGTTTGAGCAACTTGAAGCACTATTTTCTAGAAGAGTGCCAAAAGGACCGATAGGAAGTAAGTATGAAGGAAAAGAACCTTTTAAATGTTTTGCATGCAATAAGATTGGTCATTTTGCATCTAGATGTCCTGAAAGGAATTCAAGATTTGAAGAAAGAGTTAAAAGATCATTTAAGCCTAAGCCTGGATATCAGAACAAGTATAGATTAAAGAAAAATAGAGACAAATCATGCTACATATTGGATGAGGAAGGCATTACTGATTCAGATGATGAATTGACATAAGACTCTACTAGTGGATCCGACAATGGGTATTCTTGGCTATCAATAAATATGATCCGGCACTAGAAGAGAATGTACCTAAGAAGAAGGCAATTGATGCTAAAATTGAGGACAAGGATGAATGGGTAATTGACGGTGGTTGTGCACATCATATGACTAGAGATAAAGGGAAGTTTTTGTCTTTACAAGAATTTGATGGTGGACTAGTTAGATTTGGAGATGACAAGGCATGCATGATTAAAGGAAAAGGAACTATATCATTGGATGGTAAGAACACTACTAACAATGTTTATTATGTTGAAGGTTTGAAGCATAATCTTTTGAGTGTAGGACAATTGGTAGATAAGGGATTTCAATTACAGTTCAAGGTTGGAAAATGCAAAATCATTAACAGATCTGGCTTGGAGATTGCAACTGATACACAAACAAAAGGTAATATATTTTATTTGAACTCCGGTGAGAAGACATGTTTGATTACATAGATTGATGAGAGTTGGCTATGGCATAAAAGACCGTGTCATGTGAATTTTTATTGCATTGTGAAGATTAGTTCAACTAAGGGTGTTAGAGATATACCTAAGATTATGAAGCCCTATAATCCGATATGTAAAGAATGCCAAATGGGTAAATAGGTCAGAACCTCTTTTAGGAGTATACAAGATAAATCAAATGATGTTCTTGATCTTATTCATATTGATTTGTGTGGCCTTGCTAGAGTTAAAAGTTTTCATGGTGATAGATATTTCATGCTAATCATTGATGGTTATTCTAGAATGATATGGGTTACTTTTTTGAGAGAAAAATTTGAAGCGTTTGAAAAGTTTAAAATATTTAAGCCTAAAGTGGAGACTGAGATATGATTGAAGATTAAATGTTTGAGATCAGATCATGGTGGAGAATTCATATCTTGTGAGTTTACTAACTTTTGTGACAAGCATGGTATAAGAAGACAATTTTCTGCTCCTCGAACACCTCAGTAGAATGGAGTTGTGGAAAGGAAGAATAGAACTATCTTAGATACTACTAGAACAATGATGATGGAAGCTAATCTACCTCATATCTACTAGAGAGAATAAGTGAGTACAATGGTTTATACATTCAACAGAGTACATATCAAAGGAGAAACCGGTAAGACACCTTATGAATTATGGTTTGGCAATACACCTATAGTTAAGTATTTCAGAATTTTTGGTAGCAAATATTATATCAGGAGAGATGATACTATTGGGAAATTTGATCCTAGAAGTTATGAAGGCACATTTCTTGGTTATTTTAATGAAATCAAAGCATATAGATGTTATAAAAAGAGATTGCAGAGAATTGTGGAGAGTTCTAATGTTAAAGTAGATGAGCTAAACATAAGTCAAACCAGAGTTTATGAGAAGGAATCGACAGTGGAAATTATTATATCTGAACTGGTAGCACCTTTACCAGAACAAAGATTTGAACTAGTTACTCCGACAACATCAGAGAATTCTACAGTAACTGAAGAATAGGGAAGAGGAACAGATTGTCAAAAGACTCCTACGTATGTGAGATTGAATCATTCTGAAGATCAAATCAGTGGGGATAAGAGCAATGGAGTGATGACAAGAAGAAGACTGGCAACTAATGAGGTATGTTTAATTTCACAAGTTGAACCGGTATTAGTAATTGAGGCATGTGAAGATGAATTTTGGTTAAAAGCTATGGAAGAAGAATTAAATCAGATTGAGAAAAATAACACATGGACTTTGGTTCCCCAACCTAAAAATACATTTTTTATTGGAACTAAATGAGTTTTTAGGAATAAATTGAATGACAATGGTCAAGTTATAAGGAATAAGGTTAGATTGGTTTGTAAAGGATATTCTCAGAAGGAAGGAATTGTTTATAGAGACACTTTTGCACTGGTAGCTAGGATTGAAGCTGTAAGATTATTTCTTGCCTATGCTGCTTACAAAAACTACAAGGTTTATCAGATGGATGTTAAATGTGCATGTCTGAATGGGGATCTTGATGAGGAAGTTTATATTGAGCAACCTGATGGTTTTTCACTATCAGATGATACTGATATGGTTTGCAGGTTAAGGAAAGCTTTATATGGATTGAAACAAGCACCTAGAGCTTGATATGCAAGGTTGGATAAATATCTTTTAAAGCTTGGTTTTACTAAGGGCAGTGCTAATGGTAATTTATATTATAAAATCATTGATGATGATATACTAATTTTTGAAGTATTTGTTGATGACATTATTTTTGGAGATGAAGATAAATTGTGCATAGTTTTTTCTAATAATATGGAGAAAGAATTTGAGATGTCTATGATTGGTGAGATGAATTTTTTCTTAGGTTTATAGATTACTCAGTTTGAAAAAGGTATTTTTATTTATCAAACTAAATATGCTAAGGAATTCTTGAAGAAATTTGGTATGGGAGATTCTAAACCGGTAAGTACACACATGGTTACAAGTGAGAAATTGAAAAGAAAAGATGTTTCTACACCACTAAATCCTACAAGATACAAATCTATGATTGGAAGTCTTCTTTATTTAACTCATACTAGGCCTGACATTATGAATGTTGTTTGAATTGTTTCAAGATTTCAAAGTGATCCTAGAGAAAATCATGAGATGGTAGTGAAAAATATTTTTAGATACTTGCAAGGTACATCAGAATATGACTTATGGTACCCTACGGATGATAACTTTACTTTATGTAAATATACAGATGCTGATTGGGCTGGAGATGTTGATGACTGGAAAAGTACTTCTGGTGTAGCTTTCTTTCTTGGAAAGAAGTTGGTTTCATGGATCAATAAGAAACAATCATGTACTTCTTTATCTACTGCTGAAGCCGAGTATGTTGCTATTGCTACTAACTGTACACAAGTTTTATTGATGAAGAAAATGTTGAAGGATATAAAGGTAAATTGTGATGCACCGGTAGTTATTCACTATGATAACTCTACTGCTATTGATATATCAAAGAATTCATTATTTCATTCTAAGACAAAGCACATATCTATCAAGTATAACTTTTTGAAGGAGAAGGTGGAAGCAAATGAAGTTAGACTGGTTTATGTGAACACTAAAGAACAGATTGTAAATATTTTCACTAAACCTTTATCCAAGGAATCATTTGAGTACCTAAGAGACAAATTGGGGGTTTATACCCCTCTGACAAAGACTTGATTGATGCAGTTTGGCATTAGTTCAACATATATTATCTGAGATACTATTCATTTCGGCACTGATGTGGGATGCTACTACTCAGGGGGAGTAGTCAGCTTTGATATTTAGAGGCTTATGTTTTTTTCTTTGATATTTCTGTCCGATTTCTGACATTGATGTCAAAGGGGAAGAGATAGTGATGTGAAAAAGTAAATATCAAAGGGGGAGAAATATTATTCATAGGGGGAGAGATATTGATATTTAAAATCTATATGCAGGTGATTGTTGGTTGTCTTCCACAGGGGGAGACTTGTTTGGCAGTTCTTGGTATTTAGATGTTTTCACATCTAGTGTTGCCATCAATGCCAAAGGGGGAGATTGTTGGCCATTTGGTGGAATTGATTATGTGTTGCATTGATGTTTTGTCATTGATGTCAACACTAGCTGTTTGGATGCTTTACCGACACCCTTCTTGTCCTGGTAGGTTGAGTGGTTTTTGGTTAACTTGGATCCGTCATGATCTGGTAGACTTTGATATAATATAGTGATGGAATTGGCTTGTTCATGATACTTATACTGATATTTGGTTAGTTGGTTTTGGTCTGGTGATTGGATTCTATCCTACTTACTTAGAAGATTGGTTTCTAGTTCTGATGAGGGTTTCACGGACAGAGATTTTAGTGGAGATCTTTGATTAATTGCATAAGTGGTGTTGGTGCATCTTCTGATGGAGTTTCAGGATGCTATTGGTGATCATGTTCAAGACATGGCAGTTGGAGATCATTGCTGAAGCTTGTGGACCTATACTTGGTCGCAGTTGATCTAGGTTATGGACTGACATTAATGTAACATATGGATAGGACCTATTTTTGTATTTTTGAGATGTCTTATGTGTTGATATTATTTGTTTGGTCTAAGGCCGACATGGTTTGTAATCATGTAATTGGTTTATTGTCTGGTTACCGACCTGATTGTTTATGGTTGAGGGTTTGTATAAATAAGATGTAAGATCTCATTATAGATAATCATGGTTAATGTAAGAGGTCATGGTCAAGGAATGTAAAGTGCGAATAATGTAATATCATTCAGACAGAGGAGTTGGTCGATCATTGGAGATCGAATTGGGTTTGTGAAAGAGGATTTAGTCCTTTGGTATTGAGCTTAACTAGAATTGTACTCGGACATATGAGATGCTATGTTTTACAGTTTAAAACTTCTCTGGATTGTAGTCTGGATTTATATGTAGTCAGCGAGGCTCCTTTTGTGATGAGCAGTGTGCTCTAGGCTCTTGGCCTTCATGCAAGTGCAGGCCCCTTCATTGTAATTCACATACTTTATGTAGAAGTATTATTTGACTATGGGTAGGCTTTCCACCATGGTTTTTCCCTTTATTGGGTTTTCCATGTACAACTCTTGGTGTTGTGTGGATGGCTTTTATTCTATGATTTTATTTTATGTTTAATTGGTTTATCTGCTATTCCAGTATTAATTTTTTGGGTTGCGGTATTAAAATTTTAATTGCTGAATGTTCCTGTAATCTGTGACAACTGATTCACCCCCCCCTCTCAGTTGTCTTCCGGTTATCTGAACTATCTAACAAAGACTCCCCAACTTACCATTGCAATTTTGGTCTGAATCGTTCTTTTAAGCTATTGGAAACACTTTAGGTGATATTTTTGGAATAGATGAGGATTCCTTCTATTTCTTTCATACTACCTATTCTCACATTATTGTGGAGATGGATGCAAATAATTCTCTCCCCAGAGAACTTTGTTTGAAATCTGCAAAGGTGAGCTAGGTGCACCCTGTGCACTATGAAGGGATTTGGTTTAGATGTAGACACTGCTTCCAAACAAGTGATAGTGTAGCCCAATGCATTAAAAGGAATAATAAAAGATAGGCTTAATGGTGGAAGGAAGGAGATTTCGACCTCTATTTGGTAGAAAAAGAAAGTTCTAGTGCTTCAAAGATAGATTTAGGTGAGGGATCTATTGAAAGACAACAAGAAAAGGACTCAAACAAATGCAATAGAAGGGAGGAATAAGAAGGAGGAAAATAGGACTACTACTGTTGATAACTCAGTGGGATTGAAAGATTCAAAGAGTGAAAATTCTAGATCCTTGGATTTGGGGGTCTCTCCCACTACAAGCATAGGGGCTTTAGGGAGAGTTATGATTGCAAAAGTGGGAAATAAATACACATAAATCCCCTATATCCCCAGGATAGAGTAGGAAATTCATGATACTACAATCATGGAATAAAAGGATGATGCAAAGATGGAAGAAGGATCGGAAATTGTGAAAAGGAAGAAAAATAAGAGGTCAAGGAGAGATGGATCTCTGAACATTCTCCTTTTCTCTCATATCAAAGATGGAGAAAACAAAAATAGGGATCACTATAGTAGACATTAGTGGGTTGTAATAGTAATGTTAACTATCCATTTTTGAAATCAGATCATTCTAGGGTAGGATATTGTGAATAAAAGATTCACCAATTAGTGGGATATCTAGCAATATGGTCAAGATTGACAATATGTAATGATTTTTTTTTTTTTTAATTAAAATGGGTGCTAGCCATTCCAATAGTTTAACTATTAAAAAAAAATTGAGAAAATTTCGTAGCTCAAACAAAGTCTAGTAAGGGCTATGGCAATAACATATTCACAATTGAAGATTTTGTAAATAGTAGAAATATTGAAATAATTATAGTGTGATTTGAGTAATATTTGGATATAGATTTAATTTTACATATGTTAATATTATATCTATTTATTTTGTTTAAACTCAAGAAAGTATAAATGTGTCTTCAAATAAGTATTTTTTCATAGTTGGGCAAGCTAAAGAAGGACATAAATTATCTATGTTGTATTATGTTTGGTATTATATTCATTTTTTTCATGTCAAGTTGAGATAGAAATATTTGGTAAGTGACCCATAATTACTTTCCAAAATATGATTATACTATAAAATAATTCAGCCATAGTGACACATAAGTTGTATATGATACTTGATCGGTTTCATGTTAACAAGATGTCATGCTTAGCTAGAGGGCATATAGGCTTTTGTGATAGATTGCAATATTTAAAGTGATTACAATCTAGACTTATTTTTTAAATGATATGGGATGACTACAAATATTTTATTTATTATCCTTATGAAGGGCAGGACTACTTATAATAGGAAGTTGTGCATGGAACCACTAGTTTATTGTAAGAGGTAAAGAACGGTATTGATTCTCTCCCTTCATGTAGTATCTCAATATGCTAGAGGGGTATGTGTAGGGTCAAGGTGTGCCAAAACAGGCCCTTAAGTGGCAATGAAATTTCAGAAAATCAGAGTTATGCAACTTGACATGAAAATTTTAATAAGTTGTGAACGTTATTTTTAAAATATGCAGGAAGAGAATATATAGAAAATTGAATGTAGTTTCTAAGCTACTAGTTATTTTTTGGAAAAAAAAATCCTATTTGATGAAAATTTCAAATTTCAATGCAGGGGGTACTAAAATTTCAAGAAAAAAAAAGGAAGTAGACG
This sequence comes from Cryptomeria japonica, assembly GCF_030272615.1. Classification (NCBI taxonomy): domain Eukaryota; kingdom Viridiplantae; phylum Streptophyta; class Pinopsida; order Cupressales; family Cupressaceae; genus Cryptomeria; species Cryptomeria japonica. Next base: position 68,805,871 of record NC_081413.1, on the reverse strand, counting down.
TATGTTTGACCACCCTAATCACAATGAAATCATAATATTTTTTTATAATATTTATAACATAAGTATTAGACTCATGTCCGGATGTGACACATATTTTTTTAAATTTTTTTTATGAAGTAAATAATATTTATGAATTTTTTACTACAGATTTTGAGAAATTCAGAAACTCCTACGTTTGACCACCTTAACTTGGTCAAAACCTTATGAAATTTCATTTTAATTTTTTTTTCCCTATAGTAGACGAAGCATAGGATGTGACGCATGTTTCGGATTCAAAAAATATTATACCGTTTGAAATTTATGAGTGTTTTTCAATCAGTATATCAATTAGGACTATTGTCAGAATTCAATTAGAAAATAAAT